>NC_138219.1:5843603-5971103 GCF_964194415.1 Vipera berus | reverse complement strand
AGATTGACAGCTGCAGAGTGACAGGTCCTGGACGCCTTACTCTGAGCTAGGAAGAACAGTGCAAAAGCCGTCTTTTTTCCTTTCCATGGCAACTAAAGAGCCAGAACAGGGATTGACTTCTGACAGCAGAAGGTAACCGAGCTTATCACAGCATAAGGATTAACTCTTCGGAGGACGAGAAGACGCAGAAGGAGGAAGGTACTCAGCGTACCCGGCACGACCCATTTCTCACCTGCCAGGTGGGAACAATCTCCTTAGAAGCCTTCTCATCCCAGAGACAGCTAAAAACGAACACAATTACTTTTGTTTCGGCTTGGGAACCTCTCTTGGGCTTTGTGCTTGAGGTGGGGGAGGGGAAGGAAGAAACTTTGATTTGGGGTTTGGCTGATTTGATAGGCTTGTGGTTAGAGAGACGGCTAGTATATATATTGCAAGCATTTCTCGACTTTACGACCTATTCTATTCTATTCTATTCTATTCTATTCTATTCTATTCCATTCCATTCCATTCCATTCCATTCTATTCTATTCTATTCCTATTCTATTCTATTCTATTCTATTCTATTCTATTCTATTCTATTCTATTCTATTCTATTCTATTCTATTCTATTCTATTCTATTCTATTCTATTCCCATCACATTCTATTCTATTCTATTCTATTCTGTTCTATTCTGTTCTGTTCTGTTCTGTTCTGTTCTGTTCTATTCTATTCTATTCTATTCTATTCTATTCTATTCTATTCTATTCTATTCTATTCTATTCCCATCACCTTCTATTCTATTCTATTCTATTCTATTCTATTCTATTCTATTCTATTCTATTCTATTCTATTTGTATTTTCTGAATTCATATTCTATTCTATATTCTATATTCTATTCTATTCCTATTCCTATTCCTATTCTATTCTATTCTATTCTATTCTATTCTATTCTATTCTATTCTATTCTATTCTATTCTATTCTATTCTATTCTATTCTATTCTATTCTATTCCCATCACCTTCTATTCTATTCTATTCTATTCTATTCTATTCTATTCTATTCTATTCTATTCTATTCTATTCTATTCTATTCTATTCTATTCTATTCTATTCTATTCCCATCACCTTCTATTCTATTCTATTCTATTCTATTCTATTCTATTCTATTCTATTCTATTCCCATCACCTTCTATTCTATTCTATTCTATTCTATTCTATTCTATTCTATTCTATTCTATTCTATTCTATTCTATTCTATTCTATTCTATTTGTATTTTCTGTATTCATATTCTATTCTATATTCTATATTCTATATTCTATATTCTATTCTATTCTATTCTATTCTATTCTATTCTATTCTATTCTATTCTATTCTATTCTATTCTATTCTTTTTCAGTGCCGTTGTAACTTTGGTCACTAAATGAACAGTTGTAAGTCGAGGGCTTACCTGTATTACCTAAAAGTAAATAATCGAGGTTTTATGCTATTACCTTATTCTACTGCACCCAAAGGAGTCGGAAGTCAACGTTTTTCCTTTCTTTTTCCCTTCTGCCTTACACTTCCCCCCCCCCTTTCCCTTTCCCCTCCCTTATTTTCCCATTATTTTCTTTTGCATTTTAAATGTATACTTCCAAAGAGTAGGATCTGCTTTCTCTCGACCGCCGCTCGGGGGGGGGGGCTGCAGGGGAGATTGGGGGACCCCCCCAGCTCTTGCTGCGGAAGCGCCCCATTAGGAACCCTTATTCCATTGACAGGTTCGGGACTCTTCCCTACCGTGCTGGGGGGGGGGGCGGAGGGCGGGGAGGAAGCTTCCGAAATTTAATCTAGCCGTTTGGACCCAGCCTGATCTTGCTTGCGCCCACTTGCCGGAATTCCTTGGCAAGGCCGGCCCCATCATGTGAAGGGTTTTGGAAGCTTCCATGTGTGGCGGTTTCCAAAGGGCTGCGTCTGAATAGCAACACGGGGGCAGACAAGGGGCTGGTTGTTTGTTGGGGGGCTGGGTGGCAGCAGCAGAAGCTCCGGGTTTGGGGACCCGGCCAAGAGACGTTTTCCAGTCCTTGAGAGGATGGGTGGCTGTGGGGGCAGAGGAGGGGGGGGAACTGGGGGGCATGAGCTGCGTTTCCTGGATTAAGTAGGCGGTGCAGAATGTGCTGAGTGGAAGACACCCCCAGCATTTTTGAACGGGGAGGGGGGGGCAATGAAATGCTTTGGCTTGGATATGTAAGGGGTCAGCTATGAAAGGAAGCTTTTCCTGTTTTGCTCTAGCGCTGCTAAGAGTCTTGGTTCTTTTGCTTTCCTTTGCTGGTCACTGGTCAAATAGCTGTGGGAAGCAGAAGAAAGAGTGAGTTGGCTGGCCTCCAAAGTTGACCTAAGTTTCTAGTCCTCAAGGAAGCTAAAGAGGTGGAGAGGCTGGCACTCCCCCCGCTGGTTAAAAAAAAGTGGGTTTCAGGGATTCTCTTGGTGAGGGGGGAAGAGTGAGTGGCTGGCATCCAAGGTTGACCTAAGCTTCTAGTCCTCAAGGAAGCTAAAGAGGCGGAGAGGCTGGCACTCCCCCCCGCTGGCAAAAAAAAATGGGTTTCAGGGATTCTCTTGGCTGGGCGGAGAGGGACCGAACGAGCTTCAAGGAGTCCCATCAAGTGACTAATCTCCGTCTCTTTTACAGGTAGCCAACCGGTGACCTCCGATGAAGTCGTGGTGGCAGGTTCCAAGGTGATCCTCTCCTGCAAGGTGGAGGATCCAGAAGATTCCTCGCTCCAGTGGTCCAATCCCGCTCAGCAGACGCTCTACTTCGGAGAAAAACGAGGTAACGCCGACGGCATCGCAGCCCAGCTTGTGGCCGCTGCCCGGCGACAGTCCCCAAATTTATTTACCGTGATTTATCCGTCCCCATCCTTAAATCCCAACGACGGGAAACGCTGTAGACTGTCAGAGGCGCCAATAACAAATGCAATTAGCTGCCAGCCAAATCCCTCTGGCTCAATTTGGAACCAGGTCCTTGCAAACCGAGCTTCTGTTGTCGCGCTTTATATTTTTTGGGCATTTGCAACCCCCTCAGTTTTCGGTGTCCAAATCTGCCTTCAAGCCCTTCTTGACGTCACGGAGGGAAAGGTAAAAATCCAGAGGCCTCTCTGAAAATCCCAGCTCTGTCAAATAAGAGGAAATAGAGCATTTGCTTCAATGGGGATTTCTCCTGCCTGGGTAAAGGAGATAAGGGACTATCTGCAAACAAACCTTAAAGATGTTGGTTTTCCCGCTCACCTGCGGTGACTCGAAATGGCCTCCCAGTGACCAGCGAAACATATTTTTTTTCCCCCTCAAGGAGAATTTATTTTCTCCACCTTGAAGCTATTAATATGCTACGAACACAAGACATTTTTATGGTGGATGTAATCCATATTTTCTCAGGATCCTCCTCCTTCTCACTACCGGGGCCGACTAACGAGTTTGAAAAGGGCCATATTTGAAACGGGAGTTTAAAAAGCAAAACGAACCATTTGCTTAAAAGAGCCCGACATCGTCGGCTACTTTGAAAATCTTGGAGATTTTTGTTTCTTTGTATTTTGGGTGGCTTGGTCTAAACCGAAAACAAGATATTTTGGGGCCACACAAAGCCGCCCTGAGTCTTCGGAGAAGGGCGGGATATAAATGTAATAAAAATAAATAAAATAAAATAAATCTAATTGGGTTTGGTGTGAAAGGCAGATTGTCCTTTTTTAAGCACCACAAATGACAGCCGCAGATGGTCCTTGACTTGCAACCATTTGTTTAGTGGCCATTGAAAGTTACAGTGGTCCTAAAAATGTTATTTATGACTGGTCCTCAACCTTACAACCATTGTAGCATCTCCATGGTCATGTGACCAGAATTTGGACACTTGGCAACTGAGTCCCTTCCAATTCTATTCTATTCTGTTCTGTTCTGTTCTATATTCTATATTCTATATTCTATATTCTATATTCTATATTCTATATTCTATATTCTATATTCTATATTCTATATTCTATATTCTATTCTATTTTACATTCTGCCCTAATAAGCAGGCATATACATAGAATGAAGGCTATTGCTAAGCACATTGGTTTGTGCTTAAATTGTACACCGCCCTGAGTCTTCGGAGAAGGGCGGGATATAAATGGGATTAAAATAAAAATAAATAAAAATAAAATTCTATTCTATATTCTATTCTATTCTATTCTATTCTATATTCTGTTGTATTTTATTCTATTTTATATTCTATTCTATATTCTATTTTCTATTCTATTCTATTCTATTCTATTCTATTCTATTCTATTCTATTCTATTCTATTCTATTCTATTCTATTCTATTCCATTCCATTCCATTCCATCCCTTCTAGCACTGATGATGTTACCTAGTTGGGTCATGAAACGTCTCCAAGAAAACCACCCAGCTCAGCGAAGCATCAAAGAAACCTCATGTCAACCCTGAGCTACAAATATTCTCCTTTATTGTTTTCACTGTCTAATATTGTCTGGATTCTCTACACATTTGCCTAGTTCTTTTCCAAAAGCCAGCCCCAAATACCCCTCCATCATATTCTGTTCACTTCTATTCTGTTCTTACTATGCATTACAGACCTGCAGCCCTGTCTGTGTGTACGCCCAAAGTTAAACAGATTAAACTTTTTTTTTCTTTTCTTCTTGCCATCCTCAAACGAAGCCAGCTCTGTGAGAAGTCCCAAACTGATAATTTTGCTCCAGGCTTGGCGTTGAGAGAGACACTTGCTGCTCTTAATTTGTTGAACTGCAGAGATGTTATCTGAATGTGATCAATGATTTATTGATGAATGATGCTCCAGCCCTATAAATCTAAGAGGAAAGCCTATTGATTTCCATACTGTAAATTCCAAGGATGTCATGTCATGTCACTCTGTTTTTAATAGTATTTACAACGTTGTGGATAGCTCGTTTTTCTTCATTTTGATTTGGGGAGAAGTTTTTTTTGGGGGGGTTCCTTTAAATTTGGCCTTTTTGTTTCCTTCTGTCTGCAGCCAGGGATGTTGTAGCAATTCACTGAAGCCTTAGCTTGCTAGTTCCAACGTTTGTTTGTTTATCTGAAGGCATGAAGATGAGTGTTAGCAGGAAGACCGTTTGCAACAGTCTTTCTCCTAAGGAAGTGTCATGCAGAAAGAGGTTGCAGTATTTTGATCTGGAATCCACGCAAATACAGGCGGTTCTGAACAATTTGCAATCTCTTTCTGATTCGTTTGCCACAAATTTCCCCTAATCACAGACTTCACGCCTTCAGCTGGAGCATGCAATTCCCTCCAGCGTGTGTATTTTTTTTTTACTGCCACAAATTCAGCATTCTTTGTGATTCCCTGTAATTACAGCTGTGAAATTCTTTAGAGCGGTGTTTCTCCAGCTTAGCAACTTTTAACATCTCAGCCAGCCATGGGAATTCTGGGAATCCGATGTACTAGCACTGAAATGACCACTAGATGGCAGCAAGGAGATAGTTTTCCTATCTCTTTGCTGTCCTCTAGTGGTAATCCCAAGCTTTGCCACTCCAATGCAGTGGCTTGGGAGAATTCTGGGAGTTGAAGTCTACTCATCTTAAAGTTGAGAGTTGAGAAAAGCTTGAGAAACTCTGCTTTAATGTTTAAAAAGAGATAAAAAATTTTTGCACTTTAGAGCTTTCCCTGATTTTATATTTTAGATGAGGCTTAGAATCTCGACATATACCAAATTTCCAGGATAGGAGGGGAAAAAATCTAAACTTTTTCAAGCTGTTGAAAGCAGTAAACAAATGTCCTTGTTTTGTTCCATTTTTTATAGCCTTTTATAACAAATAGCAATATGTGGTTGTATGTATTTGTTCACTGTTTTAGCTTTGTTATATGACACCCAGAGGTTTTTTTCAGTGAGATGGGTTATATAATTTAGAGATAGATAGATAGATAGATAGATAGATAGATAGATAGATAGATAGATAGATAGATAGATAGATAGATAGATAGATAGATAGATAAGAGATGAAGGAAGGGAAGAAAGGAAGATTGTTTTTTATGAGATGGGCTATATAAATGATGGATAAATAGATAGACAGGGGAAGAAGGAAGGAAGGAAGGAAGGAAGGAAGGAAGGAAGGAAGGAAGGAAGGAAGGAAGGAAGGAAGGAAGGAAGGAAGGAAGGAAAAAATATTGTTTTTGATGCGATGGGCTATATAAATTAGATATGATAGACAGATAGACAGACAGACAGATAGATAGATAGATAGATAGATAGATAGATAGATAGATAGATAGATAGATAGAGATAGATGATAATGATAGATAGATAGATGATATAGATAGATAGATGATATGATAGAGATAGATAGATAATGATAGATAGATAGATAGATAGATAGATAGATAGATAGATAGATAGATAGATGATATAGATAGATAGATGATATGATAGAGATAGATAGATCATAATGATAGATAGATAGATAGATAGATAGATAGATAGATAGATAGATAGATAGATAGATAGATAAGAGATGAAGGAAGGGAAGAAAGGAAGATTGTTTTTTATGAGATGGGCTATATAAATGATGGATAAATAGATAGACAGGGGAAGAAGGAAGGAAGGAAGGAAGGAAGGAAGGAAGGAAGGAAGGAAGGAAGGAAGGAAGGAAGGAAGGAAGGAAAAAATATTGTTTTTGATGCGATGGGCTATATAAATTAGATATGATAGACAGATAGACAGACAGACAGATAGATAGATAGATAGATAGATAGATAGATAGATAGATAGATAGATATAGATGATAATGATAGATAGATAATGATAGATAGATAGATAGATAGATAGATAGATAGATAGATAGATAGATAGATGATATGATAGAGATAGATAGATCATAATGATAGATAGATAGATGATATGATAGATAGATAGATAGAGATAGATGATAATGATAGATAGATAGATGATATAGATAGATAGATATGATAGAGATAGATAGATAATGATAGATAGATAATGATAGATAGATAGATAGATAGATAGATAGATAGATAGATGATATGATAGAGATAGATAGATCATAATGATAGATAGATAGATAGATAGATAGATGATATGATAGATAGATAGATAGATAGATAGAGATAGATGATAATGATAGATAGATAGATGATATAGATAGATAGATATGATAGAGATAGATAGATAGATAGATAGATAATGATAGATAGATAGATAGATAGATAGATAGATAGATAGATAGATAGATAGATAGAGATAGATGATAATGATAGATAGATAGATGATATAGATAGATAGATAGATAGAGATAGATGATAATGATAGATAGATAGATAGATGATATAGATAGATAGATATGATAGAGATAGATAGATAATGATAGATAGATAGATAGATAGATAGATAGATAGAGATAGATGATAATGATAGATAGATAGATGATATAGATAGATAGATATGATAGAGATAGATAGATAATGATAGATAGATAATGATAGATAGATAGATAGATAGATAGATAGATAGATGATATGATAGAGATAGATAGATCATAATGATAGATAGATAGATAGATAGATAGATAGATAGATAGATAGATAGATAGATAAGAGATGAAGGAAGGGAAGAAAGGAAGATTGTTTTTTATGAGATGGGCTATATAAATGATGGATAAATAGATAGACAGGGGAAGAAGGAAGGAAGGAAGGAAGGAAGGAAGGAAGGAAGGAAGGAAGGAAGGAAGGAAGGAAGGAAAAAATATTGTTTTTGATGCGATGGGCTATATAAATTAGATATGATAGACAGATAGACAGACAGACAGATAGATAGATAGATAGATAGATAGATAGATAGATAGATAGATAGATAGATAGAGATAGATGATAATGATAGATAGATAGATGATATAGATAGATAGATGATATGATAGAGATAGATAGATAATGATAGATAGATAGATAGATAGATAGATAGATAGATAGATAGATAGATGATATAGATAGATAGATGATATGATAGAGATAGATAGATCATAATGATAGATAGATAGATAGATAGATAGATAGATAGATAGATAGATAGATAGATAGATAAGAGATGAAGGAAGGGAAGAAAGGAAGATTGTTTTTTATGAGATGGGCTATATAAATGATGGATAAATAGATAGACAGGGGAAGAAGGAAGGAAGGAAGGAAGGAAGGAAGGAAGGAAGGAAGGAAGGAAGGAAGGAAGGAAGGAAAAAATATTGTTTTTGATGCGATGGGCTATATAAATTAGATATGATAGACAGATAGACAGACAGATAGATAGATAGATAGATAGATAGATAGATAGATAGATAGATATAGATGATAATGATAGATAGATAATGATAGATAGATAGATAGATAGATAGATAGATAGATAGATAGATGATATGATAGAGATAGATAGATCATAATGATAGATAGATAGATGATATGATAGATAGATAGATAGATAGATAGAGATAGATGATAATGATAGATAGATAGATGATATAGATAGATAGATATGATAGAGATAGATAGATAATGATAGATAGATAATGATAGATAGATAGATAGATAGATAGATAGATAGATAGATAGATGATATGATAGAGATAGATAGATCATAATGATAGATAGATAGATAGATAGATAGATGATATGATAGATAGATAGATAGATAGATAGATAGATAGAGATAGATGATAATGATAGATAGATAGATGATATAGATAGATAGATATGATAGAGATAGATAGATAGATAGATAGATAGATAGATAATGATAGATAGATAGATAGATAGATAGATAGATAGATAGAGATAGATGATAATGATAGATAGATAGATGATATAGATAGATAGATAGATAGAGATAGATGATAATGATAGATAGATAGATAGATGATATAGATAGATAGATATGATAGAGATAGATAGATAATGATAGATAGATAGATAGATAGATAGATAGATAGATAGATAGAGATAGATGATAATGATAGATAGATAGATGATATAGATAGATAGATATGATAGAGATAGATAGATAATGATAGATAGATAATGATAGATAGATAGATAGATAGATAGATAGATGATATGATAGAGATAGATAGATCATAATGATAGATAGATAGATAGATAGATAGATAGATGATATGATAGATAGATAGATAGATAGATAAATAGAGATAGATGATAATGATAGATAGATAGATGATATAGATAGATAGATATGATAGAGATAGATAGATAGATAGATAGATAGATAGATAATGATAGATAGATAGATAGATAGATAGATAGATAGATAGATAGATAGATAGATAGATAGATGATATGATAGAGATAGATAGATAATGATAGATAGATAGATAGATAGATAGATAGATAGATAGATGATATAGATAGATAGATGATATGATAGAGATAGATGATAGATAGATAGATAATGATAGATAGGCAGGCAGGCAGACAGACAGGCCTAAGATGACCCCTTTGCCCCTTCTCTAACTCGCCCTGCTTCCTCCCCCCAGCATTGCGAGACCTTCGAATCCAGCTGGAGAATTCGACAGCCAACGAGCTGAGCATCAGCATTGACAACACCACGCTGGCCGATGAGGGAGAGTACACCTGCACGATATTCACCCGGCCCGTCCGGACTGCGAAAGCGATGGTCACCGTGTTGGGTGAGGCCAAGGGGTCAGTGGCAAGCCCTGTCCGAAACAGGGGGGTCTGTTCCTGGAACATTTCAGTCTTTCTAAGTTCTTGGGGGGGGGCGGCCTCCATCGGGAAAAACCCCAGTCCTCTCCTGTCTGGGAAATACAGGTAGTTCTTGACTTAGCGGCCAGAATCCAGCCCAGATTTTCCGTGGCTAAGCAAGACAGTTGTTGAGTGGCCTTTGCCTCACTTTACGACCTTTCTGGCCACCGTTGCTAAGCAAATCGTGCCGTTGTTAAGTTAGTAACGGGGTTGTGAAGTGAGTCTGGCTTCCCCGTTGACTTTGTTGGTGAGAAGGTCGCAAAAGGGGATCACGTGACCCCGGGACCCTGCAACTGTCATAAGTACATGCCAGTTGCCAAGCCTCTGAGTTATGATCACGTGACCGTGGGGATGCTGCAGCGGTTGTAAGTGTGAAAACTGGTCCCCTTTTTTCAGTGCTGTTGTGACTTCAGACGGTGACTAAATGAATCAGTCAAGGACTGCCAGAATGCTTCTGAATACAGGGACATGAGTTGCAGATTCCCAGAGAAAAAAACACGTATACTTTTGGGGGTGGCTGAAATGTTCCAGGAATGGAAGACCTGTTTTGTACATCTCAAACATGAGATTATTTGTCTGAAATGTTATAGGGTTCCTTGCTTGAGCAGGGGGCTGGACTAGAAGACCTCCAAGGTCCCTTCCAGCTCTGTTATTCTATTCTATTCTATTCTTATTTCTATTTCTAATATTCATATTCATATTCTGTTCTATTCTTTCCGTATTGTATTGTATTGTATTGTATTGTATTGTATTGTATTGTATTGTATTGTATTGTATTGTATTCCATTCCATTCCATTCCATTCCATTCCATTCCATTCCATTCCATTCCATTCCATTCCATTCTATTCTATTCTATTCTATTCTATTCTATTCTATTCTATTCTATTCTATTCTATTCTATTCTATTCCATTCTATTCCATTCTATATTCTATTCTATATTCTATTCTATATTCTATTCTTATTTCTATTTCTAATATAATGGAATATAATGGAATAGAATAGAATGGAATGGAATGGAATACAATACAATACAATACAATACAATACAATACAATACAATACAATACAATAAGGAAAGAATAGAACAGAATATGAATATTAGAAATAGAAATAAGAATAGAATATAGAATAGAATATAGAATGGAATAGAATAGAATAGAATAGAATAGAATAGAATAGAATAGAATAGAATAGAATAGAATAGAATGGAATGGAATGGAATGGAATGGAATGGAATGGAATGGAATGGAATGGAATGGAATACAATACAATACAATACAATACAATACAATACGGAAAGAATAGAACAGAATATGAATATGAATATTAGAAATAGAAATATTCCCTTATATTCCATTGTATATTCTATTCTATTCTATTCTATTCTTATTTCTATTTCTAATATTCATATTCTGTTCTATTCTTTCCTTATTGTATTGTATTGTATTGTATTGTATTGTATTGTATTCCATTCCATTCCATTCCATTCCATTCCATTCCATTCCATTCCATTCCATTCCATTCTATTCCATTCCATTCCATTCTATTCTATTCTATTCTATTCTATTCTATTCTATTCTATTCTATTCTATTCTATATTCTATTCTATATTCTATTCTATATTCTATTCTATTCTATTCTATTCTATTCTATTCTATTCTATTCTATTCTATTCTATTCTATTCTATTCTTATGAAAAATTTAATAAGGAGGCAGGAGAGATGTCATCCCATCCCAGAGCTACAGTTTCACTCCAAGCTCAAAGGCATTGTCCTTTCTGGGAACAAACACTTCAAAGCGCATCTTCTCTGGGATACTCTAAGTCACTAGTCCTCATTGTCCTCTTCTCTTTCAGGAATCCCACAGAAACCCCAAATCTCGGGTTATTCAGGTCCTCTTAGGGAAGGAGACGTAGCCCTGTTGACGTGTGCCTCTTCTGGCAGTAAACCAGCTGCTCAGCTTAGATGGAATAAAGGGAATAGAGTCTTGACAGGTAAGCCACAAACATGCTAGTCAAAAACCAAAGAAGGATGTCAGATTGGGTCATCCAGTTTGTTTCCCAGGTGTAGTCAAGGTTTTAATGAAGCTTTTGTAAAATTAAGAGCCCTACCTTTACCATTCTATATTGACTGGATTTAGCCCCGTCTTTCTTTAAAGCCTATTAAACCAGTGACCCTTAACATACAATAACCTGTGGCCAGGTTAATTATCTGTACGTCAATTATCTCTAAGTAGTGTCAAATTACATGCCAATATATAAATATTTAATTTTGTAGCTTGAGAATGTACAGCTTACCTTGCCAGGCAGAATGGAATGGAATGGAATGGAATGGAATGGAATGGAATGGAATGGAATGGAATGGAATAGAATAGAATAGAATAGAATAGAATAGAATAGAATAGAATAGAATAGAATAGAATAGAATAGAATAGGGAATAATAGGAATAGAATAGAATTAGAATTAGAATTAGAATTAGAGTTAGAACAGAACAGAACAGAACAGAACAGAATAGAGAATAATAGGAATAGAATGGAATGGAATGGAATGGAATGGAATGGAATGGAATGGACTAATAGAATGAAATAGAAATAGAAATAAGAATGGATAGAATAGAATAGAATAGAATAGAATAGAATAGAATAGAATAGAATAGAATAGAATAGAATAGAATAGAATAGAATAGGGAATAATAGGAATAGAATAGAATTAGAATTAGAATTAGAATTAGAATTAGAACAGAACAGAACAGAACAGAACAGAATAGAGAATATTAGGAATAGAATGGAATGGAATGGAATGGAATGGAATGGAATGGAATGGAATGGAATGGACTAATAGAATGAAATAGAAATAGAAATAAGAATGGATAGAATAGAATAGAATAGAATAGAATAGAATAGAATAGAATAGAATGGAATGGAATGGAATGGAATGGAATGGAATGGAATGGAATGGAATGGAATAGAATAGAATTTTAGTCATATTCCCAAACTCTTGCAGTCTTCTAAAGAAAATCGTAGACATAAACACTCAGTTCAAAATTGAGTTGTCTCAATTTTCCCTTTCCCCTTCCCCTTCATTTTTCCTTCTCCCTCCCTCTCCACCTTTCCTTTAATGTTGCGCCTTTCTAGACTGTGATCTTGAAATAATGAGGATGAATCTATGTCAGGCTACTCTGGAATATCGAGAGGGGGCAAAACCAGCTTTAAATAAATAAAAAGCCCTCTTGTAAATGTTGATTTCTCCCCCCCCCCCCCGGCAATAAAAGATCAGGATCCTTGAGATGAGTTTGTTGACTCGCGAGTTGAATTTTTTAGATCAGAAACTATCCACTCAGCATGTTTTTGATCCAGAATCAAACACTGTATTTACAGTATTAAGCTTGTGAATGCTAAAGCTTCCTCTTTCCGCTATGTATTCAAGATGGACAGGGATTAATATTTATATGTTATTTATATGTAAGGGTGTAGGCTTATACATGTGTTGTATATAGTATGTTTTAAATGTGTGTTTTGTAGGTGGAAACTTTTGAGAGCAAGCAACAGAATTTCATTCATGACAATAAAGATTTTCTTTTCTTTTCTTTTCCTTTCTTTTTTTCTTTTCTTTTCTTTTTTCTTATCTGTTTGGATGACCTTTTCTGTCTGAAATCATTTCATCTCCTTTTGCTGTATCCTCCTAAGCCACCAATCTTAAGTTTCTTTGTTTGTTTTTCTCTTTCTCTCCCAAACAGGCCAGTCGTTGGAAGTCTCCAAAGATGCAAACGGGAAAACGTTTACAGTCAGCAGCCAAGTAGAAATTATGGTTGGCAAAGAGGACGATGGAGCAGATGTTACGTGCACAGTGGACCACTCCTCTCTGCAAATCTTTGAGAAGTCCGCCTCGCAGCGTCTCTCCGTCTTTTGTATGTGACTCAGGAAAAGCCCGTGACTTATTTCAAAACCTTGCCGAATTAGGACAGTGTCAGTTCTGAGCCTGGCCTGTTGCTTTGATCTGCAAGCTTGTTCAATTAGGTTGCAAACATTTCGTCTCCATTCGAGGGGACATCGTCCACGCGCTTCGCATTGGGCTCGTCTGTCTGAGCACTGGCCTTTGAATACCTTTTTAATGTGATGCAAATTGGTGTGGATGTTGTTGTCCGCATGTCGCTGAGTCATGGTCTGTTTTCGGGCTGTTTGGCTGGCTCGTTGTTGTCGCTGGGCCGCAGTCCTTGGTGTTTTAAATATCATCTGTGTGATGCCAGTGGCATTTGTTCGTTTGGTCTAGTCTGGTTTCGGGTCTGGTTTCAGGTTGTTTGTTTGGATGGCAGTTGTTGTCGGGACGTGGTCTGATTTCTTGTTGGGGGGTGTGTGATTTTTGCACAAAACAGACCATGACTCAGAAGCAACTGAACAAACGACACCATTTGCATCACACAGACGATATTTAAACACCAAAGGCTGTGGGCCCAGCAACAACAAACAACCAATCAAAGAGACCAAAGCCAGACCATGACTCAGCATTTGCATCACACAAAAAGGTATTCAAAGGCCAGTGCTCTGACAGACAAGCACAACTCAAAGCACACTGAAGAGGTCCCCCCGAATGGAGATGAAAGGTTTGCAGCCAAATCGCCAAACTCGGAGATCAAAGCAACAGCCGAATTACCAGCCCAAGCTACTAATATTCAAACACATTTCCATTCTGAGCCTTCCACACTGTTTGTCCGCCTTGGCCACTTAGAGATAGGCGGACTCCAACTCCCAGAATTCCTCCCATTTTTAATTTCCCTAAAAGGCCTTCTTGAAATAAAAATGACAAGAACTCTTGCAGCCTTCTAAAGAAAATCACACACATAAACACACAATTCAAAATTGAGTTGTCTCGTTTGCCTTTCCCCTTCCTCTTCATTTTTCCTTCTCCCTCCCTCTCTACCTTTCCTTTAATGTTGCGCCTTTCTAGACCAGGAGTCTTCAAACGTGGCCCTTTTATGACTTGTGGACTTCAACTCCCAGAATTCCTCAGCCAGGTGTGCCTGGCTGAGGAATTCTGGGAATTGAAGTCCAGAAGTCATGAAAGGGCCAAGTTTGAAGACCCCTGTTCTAGACTGTGATCTTGAAATAACGAGGATGATTCTATGGCAGGCCACTCTGGAATACCAAGAGGGGGCAAAAGCAGCTTTTAATAAATAAAAAGAATCGCCTTGCTTTGCAGCATGTCAGCATCCCATTGATTATTATTTTAATTAAAAATATCTTTTAAAAAGTTCAAAGAGAGAAAGAGCCAGGAAGCTTTCAAACTGGCAAGGAAGGCTTTGATGCAGATGTCAACGGAATGACTCATCTCTAGATTAATAAACCCAATAAAGAATAATAATCAATAGTTGTCCAGCCAGATACAGGTGGTCCTTGACTTACAACCGTTCATTTAGCGACCGTTCAAAATTTCCATGGCGCTGAAAAAAGTGACTTAGGACCCCTTTTCACAGTTACGGCCTTTGAACCATCCCCAGGGTCACATGATCAAAATCCAGATGCTGGGCAACTGACTCGTATTTATGGCGGTCTCAGCATCCCAGGATCACATGATCCCCTTTTGCGACCTTCTGATAAGCAAAGTCAATGGGGCAGCCGGATTCACTTTACAACCGGGTGGCCATCTTATTTTAACTGCAGTGATTCACTTAATAGCTGTGGCAAGAAAGGTCATAAAATGGGGCAAAGCTCAGTCAACAAATGTCTCGCTTAGCAACAGGAATTTCAGGCTCATTCTCGTAAGTCGAGGGCCACCTATAACCTTCCTCTTTCTTCTCCTTGGTCGTCTTCTCCGCAGACAAACCAACGGCAAAAATCGAATCCAAACCGGAGCGTCCACAAGAAGGGGACAGCTTAGTGCTTCAATGCAAAGGAGAAGGGAATCCGATGTAAGTGTCCTGTCCTTTCTTAAAATGCTATTTTTCTCCAGCCTCTATCCGACCTCTTCTTCCAGTTTTGTGGCTTTTGATCTTGGAGAAAACCAAGCTTTCTTGCCTCTGCATTTCAACTTGGCTTTAGAGTAATGTGTGTGTGTGTGTCTGTGTGTGTGTTGCTTTTGTGTGGGTTAGATGGAGAAATGAAACCTTTTCGATTCAGCTGAAGACTGTGAGAGCCTGAAACCTTTTCAAGGACACCAGAACAGGTGTGGATCTGAAGCAGACAGTTCCCATAACAAAATGAACTTGTTTATATGGACTAAGTAAGGCGTTGGGGGTTTAAGCTGGGAAAACTATTGTTTAAAATCTATGAATTGGTGTTGGAACCTCAGAGTTAGTTTTGTTTCGACACGCCGTGTATTCAATAAAGAGTAAGATTTTCGGAACTTGGGAATTTTATTTGGATCCTCAAGTTGGATGTTGACAGTTAAGTTGCTTTTGAAAACAGGTGGGTCTGTGTGGGACAGTTGTGATTTTGAGTTCGCAGCTTCCCACGCACGCACAGACACCCAGGAGAGGCAAACTTTGGCAGCCCACGTAAAGGAGGCTAAAATGAGGAACATTTGCATAATTGTTTTTATTTTGCGTTTTCCTTTTTGAATTTTTCTCTGCTTTGGAAGAAGAAGCATTGTTGGGAAAAGCACTTTTCTGGCTTTGGCGCTTTTCAGCCAAGCGTAGCATATGTAGCTTTTTCAACGCATCATTAACCATGAGGACTGCAAACTTACTTTAAAAAAAAAAAGTCCTGGAGATCCTTTATTTTTCAGCTGCCTACATACCATGTGTGTGTGTATGTGTGTGTGTGTGTGCTTTCAGTACCCTGCAAAAAATAATAAATGGTTTATGATCAAATAAAAGTCCTACAGCAGCAAAAATAAAATAAAGTAAAATAAAAAATAAAACTAGAAGCGAAGAAGCCGATGCAAGCATATTTTGAAGGGGGCCGTGAGTGGGAATGCAGATAAAAATTAATCGTAGCCAGACCGTGGAATCAATCCTGGCTATTTTTCAGTTCTTTTATTCTTATTGTTTCTTTTAATTTTTTGGGGACAAGTTCCAAGGGGTGACTATAGAAATTGAAATGATAAAATACAAATATTCCTCAATTTATAGCCACAATTGAGCTCAAAATTGCATTATAAGTTGAGACACCGGATGACTGCAAGTGAGTTTCTGGCGTTTTTTTCATGCTGTGGATGTTCAGTATATGCCATGGTGACTAAGCAGCCGATTCATTTGAATGAGTGTTTTTCTGCTGGAAATGGGCGAAACCTTGGCAAATGGTGGTCACGTGACTGCAGAACATCGTGACAGCTGTGCAGCTGACGACGTGGTCACGTGACCACAGGGGGCACCAGAACCATTTGCGACCACCAGGGGGTGCTTTACAGCAGGGGGTCTCCAACCTTGGTAATTTTTAGAGTGGTGGACTTCAACTCCCAGAATTCCACTGACAGGCGAAGTTGAGGACTTCAACTCTCAGAATTCCTCAAACAGACAGGCTGGCTGAGGAATTCTGGGAATTGAAGTCCACCACTCTTAAAGTCGCCAAGGTTGGAGACCCTCGTTTTACGGGCCCTATTGCACTTGTTCCATGCCCGTGGTAACGTCGAACCATTGTAAAATGAGTGGTTGTTAAGCGGGGACTCAACAAAGCCAAAAAAATCAACATCTTCCCTTCTCTTTGATCCGTGGATCTGTCTGAAGTTGTTTGAGACGTCTCTCTTCTTCCTTTCCTTACAGCCCTCAGGAATACAGGTGGGAGAAGGATGGAGTTGACGCCTTGTTAGATGCTCAGGATGACATCCTCACCTTCCCCAACCTCAACAAAAGCGACAGTGGGACTTATATTTGCTATGCTTCCAATCTTGTGGGCAGGTCTTCTGCGAAATACACCCTGTCCGTCAGCGGTAAGCCAGGTTTTGTAGCCCCTCTGCCTCTTCGTTGACTTATTAACAGAATAACAGAGTGGGAAGGGACCAGGAAGGAAGGAAGGATGGAAGGATGGAAGGAAGGAAGGAAGGAAGGAAGGAAGGAAGGAAGGAAGGAAGGAAGGAAGGAAGGAAGGAAGGAAGGAAGGGAATAATAGAGTTGGAAGACACCCTGGAGGTCATCTAGTCCAACCCAGTGCTCAAGCAGGAGACCCTATCCCCATTTCAGACAAAGGGCTGTCTCTTCTTAAAAACCTTATTTTTAAAAAAGAAGGAAGGAAGGAAGGAAGGAAGGAAGGAAGGAAGGAAGGAAGGAAGGATCTGAAAGGAAGGAAGGAAGGAAGGAAGGAAGGAAGGAAGGAAGGAAGGATCTGAAAGGGAGGAAGGAAGGAAGGAATGGAAGGAAGGAAGGAATGGAAGGAAGGAAGGAAGGAAGGAAGGAATGGAAGGAAGGAAGGAAGGAAGGAAGGAAGGAAGGAAGGAAGGAAGGAAGGAAAGAAGGAAGGAAGGAAGGAATGGAAGGAAGGAAGGAAGGAAGGAAGGAAGGAAGGAAGGAAGGAAGGAATGGAAGGAAGGAAGGAATGGAAGGAAGGAAGGAAGGAAGGAAGGAAGGAAGGAAGGAAGGAAGGAAGGAAGGAAGGAAGGAAATAACAGACTTGGAGGGGACCTTGGAGGTCATCTAGTCCAACCCCCTGCTCAAGCAGGAGACCCTATCCCCATTTCATGCAAATGGCTGTCCAGTCTCTTCTTAAAACCTCCAGTGTTGGAGCATTCACCGCTTCTGGAGGCAGGTTGTTCCACTGGTTAATTGTTCTGTCAGGAAGTTTCTCCTTAGTTCCAGGTTGCTTCTCTCCTGGCTTAGTTTCCATCTGTTGCTTCTCATCCTGCCTTCAGGTGCTTTGGAGAAGAGGTTGACCCCCCCCCTTCTTCTTTGGGGCAGCCCCTAATCCTTAACCCTACTCCTAGGAAATGCCCTCCTCCCACACCAGCTCCTTTCATTTACCTCAAAGGGATGTTGTGGAAATGGCAGTTGTGAGGAAAGTGCCAGCCCTTATAAATTCTTTTACTTATTGTCTACTACAGCCTAGTTTTCTGCAACCGAGGGACAGGCAGAAATTCACTGGGGTTGGAAAGGTCATTAACCCAAATAAACTCCATTAAAAATTAACTTCAGACAATACCAGAGTTATTAAAAATTCATCTAGAGCAATCTAATAAAAGGTCCTAATTTTGTTATGGAGATTGGCCTACCAAGGGTCCTGGTGGATACAAGAAAGGAGAGAGATCCATATTTCTCCTGGTTAGCAACTTTTAGTGCAACAACAAACTTGGGGGGGAAAAAACTAAATTAAAACCCTCAAAGAGGCATTTTAGCTCTGTAGAGTCAGGAAATGAAAATAGAAAATCTCAAAATATTTGGTTTCCATTTCATCTTGGCCAAGAACTTGAAAATGGCCGTAATTCTTGATCAACCTTAGTTCCCGATGGAGGAAACACCCTCACTAATTTGGTGAAGTTACTACACAGCTCCAAATGGTAGTTGTGCAGCTTGCCAGGCATATCACAACGCTGTGCTAATTGTTGTCGTTTTTTAGCCTACCTATCCGTTTACACGCTGAGCCTGTATTTTCTGTGTAATTCAACTCTGCTATTTGCAAAAAATTGCACCCTGGGTAACCTTTGTGGTGGTGTGTGCATTTTCTTAAAAAAAAAAAGAAACGCACAAACCTATGGTGATAATAACAATGTTTCTGGCTACGAAGAGCAATGCAGCGAACAAGCAAAGGTAGTTATGGATTAACATGGTGTTTCTCAAACCTTGACAGTTTTAAGATGTGAGGACTTCGACTCCCAGAATTCCCCCAGGTAGCGTGGCTGGCTGGGGGATTCTGGGAGTTGAAGTCCACCTATCTTAAAGCTGCCAAACTCAAGAAAAACAGGATTAAGGCACTGAGAAGACTTGGGTCCCTCAGCTATTGAATTCAGTAGATAAATTGATTTATTGATTTATTTTATTTTATTTTATTGGATTTGTATACCGCCCTATTCCCGTAGGACTCAGGGCGGTTTACAGGGCAGTTAAAACCATGAATACAAAAAATTTAAAACAATTAAAACAATTAAATTAAATTCAAGCCCCAAGAGTAAATCTAAAACCCAGTTAAATTAACAACCCCACAGTCTGGACCAAACAGATCGAAGAGCCAAGTTTTCAGGTCCCGGCGAAATGAGCGAAGGTCGGGGGGCAGTCCTAAGTTCTGTGGGTAGTTGGTTCCGTAGGGCAGGCGCACCCACAGAGAACGCCCTTCCCCTGGGAATAACCCGCCGGCATTCATTAACCGGCGGTACCCTATTTGGGCCAGTTGCTAGCTAGGCTTCCATAAGGTGGGAGCTGAAGCAAGCAAGCCATGTTCTGAGTGGCCTGTCGGGATACTCTAGCCTAGATATCCCGGCTTGCTAAGATAATTTCATAGCATCTCTAAAGACAAATGAAGTTCTTCTGGTACGTGGGTGTGAAACCCAGAAATAGCGAGCAATAACGTAATTTTGCAGAAGAGAGAGTGAACTTTGCTTTGGCCCCTGAATCTTGCATTCTGCTTCCATCCGGATAGATGCCAGTCCCATGACGCCACAAAGGAGTAGCTATCACGCCATTGTCGGGGGCGTGGTAGCCTTCGTCATCTTCTTCCTCCTTATCCTCCTCATCGTTCTGGGACACTACTTGATTCGGCACAAAGGTAAGGGCCAGGGCCAGCCCCCTCCTGTCCCTTCGGCCCCTCCCGTCCCATCTTCATGTGTCTTGGAGTTCCACTGCCCCGGCTCTTCGCTGTTCTTCAGAGGGAGGCCTCGGTCAATCAGTTGCCCAGATTGGAGGCCTACAGGAAGTCCTGGACTTAACAGGCACTCATTTAGCCACCATCCGAAGTTTACAAGGGCACTGACAGGAGTCACGGAGGGCCGGTCCTTGGGCTTACGGCCACGGCCGCAACCCCGTGGTCACCTGGCCAAAATCCAGGCGCTTGGCCTAAGACGCAGGAATGAGTTAGGGCTTCCAATGCTCCTCCGTTTTATCTGCCCGTAGAAGGAAGATTTGCAAAAAAAAAAAATATGTGGTCTTTTTTTACCTAGGAACTGAGGCAAATAATTCTCATTTGTCTTCCTCCGTCCCTCTTTCCCTCTTCCTCCTCCCTCCCTCCCTCCCTATTTTCTTTCCTCCCTTTTTCCCCCCTCTCCTTTTTATTTCCTTCTCCATCACTTTCCTTCCTTCCCTCACTCCCTCATTTCCTCCATCTTCCTCCCTCCCTCTCTCCCTTCTTTCCTCCCTCCCTGCCATTTTCCTTCCTTTGTTCTGTATCTTCTCCCTCCCTCCCTTTCACCTTCCTTCCTTGTCTATGATCTTCCTTCCTCTCGCTCTCCCTCCCTCCCCTCCATTTTCCTTCCTTTCTTCTCTATCACCATCCCTCCCTCCCTCCCTCCCTTCCTCCCGCTCTGCTTCCCTCCCCTTCATCTTCCTTCCTTTCTTCTCTATCACCATCCTTCCTTCCTTCTCACCCTCCCTCCCTCCCTTCCTCCCTCCCTTCCTTCCTCCCGCTCTCCTTCCCTCCCCAATTTCCTTCCTTTTTTCTCTATCACCATCCTTCCTTCTTTCTCACCCTTCCTCCCTCCCTCCCTCCTTCCCTCCCCTTCATTTTCCTTCCTTTTTTCTCTATCACCATCCTTCCTTCCTTCTCACCCTCCCTCCCACACAGGTACCTACCTGACCCACGAGGCCAAAGGCTCAGACGACGCCCCGGATGCCGACACAGCCATTATCAACGCAGAGGGAGGTCAACCAGGCGGGGATGACAAGAAGGAATATTTCATCTAAGAGGGGAAGGGTGGGGAAATGGTGGCAGGGCAGCAAGGGGGGGGGGAGAAGGAGGAGGAGGAGGAGGAGGAGGGGGAAAAAAGGAAGAAGTAGTGGCCAATTGGACCCCGGCCTCAACCATTGGATGACAACGGAACCCACCCACCCAATATGTCTGTGGCATTTCTCTCGTGCCCAGGAAAGAATTGGACGGAGAAAGGCAGGGCCGAGATTAACGGTAGACGGAGAAGGAGAAAGAGAGAGAGAGAGAAAGAAAGAAAGAAGGAGGGGGGGCATAAAAAGATCAACTGGCTCATGATGCTTCTTGAACTTGTATAAAACATTGCAACCACATGGGAGGGGGGGAACTCCCCCCCCACCTGAACATTGGGAATCCTTGGAAACCAACAAAAGCCCCCCCCCCCAGCTTTTCCTGCTTGCTTGTATCTACATTCCTAAGCCTGCCGAGCTCACACTAAACACAGAGAGCTGAAGAATGAGGGGTAATGCTACTTTCCTTCCCTTCCCTTTCTCCTTCCTTCCTTTCTTCCTTCTGGCTTGTTTTTAGGGCTGTTGGTTTGAGGGGGTGTGTGTCTCTTCCCTCCCCTCTTCTTCCCCCCTCCCTTTTTTTTCTTTCCTTTTAACGATGTGCTCTGTTTTGGACGTTCTTTCTTTCTTTCTTTCTTTCTTTCTTTCTTTCTTTCTTTCTTTCTTTCTTTCTTTCTTTCTCTCTCTCTCTCTTTCTTTCTTTCTTTCTTTCTATCTCTATCTCTTTCTTTCTTTTTCTTTCTTTCTTTCTTCTTTCTTTCTTTCTCTTTCTTTCTTTCTTTCTTTCTTTCTTTCTTTCTTTCTTTCTTTCTTTCTTTCTTTCTTTCTTTCTTTCTTTCTTTCTTTCTTTCTTTCTTTCTTTCTTTCCAAAGGCCTCCCATTCCTGTCCCCTTCTGTTGTGGGCATGTCTTGATGGTTAGGGTTAGGGGGGCGTTTGAGGGATTGGATGGGTCCGCGTTCTTTAGGAGGGTCCCCGTTGTGGGCTACGGCCTCCAGGATAAAATCAGCTTGTGCAAAAAAACAAACAAACACAAAATCAATAAATTGGGAGGTTAGCATACACTGCACCGGAGTGTAAAACACACACACGCCCCCCCCCCCACGGGTGCTTTGTAGGTCCTTCCTCCCATTGAGAAATCTTTTCCTGCAAATCGGATCCTGGAGGGGGTGAAGGACCCAAGAGTCCAGATGATTGAAGCGAGGAACTAAGTAAGACGCATTTGAAGAGGTCCAGGAGCTCCGTGGGCCTCCAATAACGCCGCTGCTGTTTGAAGAATCTTTTGTTTCTTGGGGGAGGGTCCTCCTGGAAAAAAAAAAGGAAGGGTCTCTGCTTTCAAAGTCTTCTTGATCTGGTGCCCATTCCTTAAATCATCTTCAAACCACCTGGTGCTGGTTACTTGAATCCTCTTCATTCAGAAAAAAAAATTAATCTTGGGAATTTGGAGTTTCGGTTTGGATAAATTGCTACGAGTTATTTTAAATCCTCTTAATTCTGGATAATTGGCATCGGTTCCTCGGGTCCAGTGATCCGGACGAATTAATACCCGTGATTTGGGTCCTTTTCATTCAGACAAATTACCTGAATTTCCTTGATTCAGAAAAAAAAGAGGGGGTTGGGTGGGGTGGGTTGTCAAGGTAACTCAGATCCTCCTTGATATGGACAAATGAGTACCAAAATTACTCAAGTCCTCTTGATTTTGAGCACCAGTTATTCGGATCCAAGTTTTGGAGAAAGCGGTAACTGACTTGGATCCTTTTCGTTCAGACGCATTTGGTACCGGCAACTTGAGTTTTCTTGATTCGGAGCAATCGGTCCTCGTAACTCGGCTCCTTCTTGATTTGGACAAACGAGTACCAATCGCTCGAGTGATTTTTGAAGAATCGGTAATCTCTTACTTGGGTTCTCGTGATTTGGACAAATTTGGGGGGGGGCCTGCACCTGGATCCGCTTACTTTGTGTGGAAACCAGCTCCCGGCGGGGAAGAGTGGGGAAAGGGCTTTGCCGGATGGGAAGTCCTTGTGAACTGATTTTATCCTTCGGTCTCGTTTCGTTGCTCTCTCTGTCCGAGAGAAGGATGTTGTTTTGTGGTCTGTGTAAACGAGGGGCGCCAGCTACCCAATTGAAGTCCCTACCCAAACCCATGGCAAAAATAATAATAATAATAATTGTGACAGTGTAGTTGGGTGTCGTCAAAGCTTCCCAATCATGGGAGGCGGGGATGGTGGTGGACACGGGTGTTTTAAAGGGGTCGGGAAAGAGGCCAGGGTCTTCCTCAATTTTGAGCCACACTGTGTCAGTGTACAAGGGTGTCACACCCTTCTGTGTCTTCCTTGTCGTAGAGAGGAGAAAGGACTATGGGGGGGATCACAAATTCCAGCCCCCAAAACATCCAGTGATGGGGAGAGTTGGACCAACAGGGTTCTTGAAAGCAACAGCGTCCGCCGTAAACCCTTATTGTTCACTGCTAACTACAAGATGGGGGAGGGAGGCCACTCGGATCTCAGCCCTCCCCCATGAACACAATTACAAGCAAATGGCTGCCATTTTCTTTCACCTGGACAGGAAATGGCGGCGTTTGGCAAACTCACTTTTGCTCCGTTTTCTTGCAAATCCCACCTCTCGATCTCATGATGGGACCCCGGGAGGACACGTTTATGTTTACTTCACAATCAGGAAATCAGCTTGATTATTTTTTTTTTTTACGTGAAGATCAGCCCCAGATAGTAATAAGCTTGCCAGCTGATGCGACAACAAATTGTAACCTTCGTAACAATACACTTTTTAAAAAGTAAAGCATCTACCCAACCACTTGATCATAAAAGCCTGTATAAGTGGGGGGGGGAGGAGGAAGGGGGAAAAAATCACATGACTAACTGCCAGTGTTTTAAAAGTTTTCACAAACGCCTCAGCGAGGGCTAGAAACATGGTGGATCTTTGCATGAAATAAAGCAACATGAACTTGAAATAATTTGCATGAAACAAAAGGGTTGGCTTTTGGCATTTTAACATCCAATCTGGCGTGAGTAAATCTGTTGCCTTAGCTTTGCGAGTTTACAACAACTTTTTATGGTTTTTTGTTGTTTTTAAACATTTAGTAGTAGGATCGGTACACAGGCAGAAAACAAAATCCTCACAATTTTTGTGTTGATTCCTAGTTTTGGCAAGATGTAACATTGGGTGGCCGGGGTGGGGTGGGGGGGGAAATCTTTCCCCAGCAGATCAATATTTTGCAGTTCTGGCTGTCCAGAACTTCATCTGGTCATTTATTTTGAATTTCTCAGGATGTGATTTGAGGCCTCTGGATAGATGATTGAACAGAGCCATTCGGATGATTTGGAGAAAGGTCTTGAAAATTTGATTTGTCGGAATCCAGCTGGACATTCCCAATCCAGCCCTCCTGTTCGGAACTTCAAAGCAATGTTTCAGATCACATCCATCGGAATCGGCTCTCTGAATATTCTGATTTTTCCAATGGCACGGATTCAACAAAGTGGGTTAAACTTGATTTTCAGCGCCTCGTCTCTCTTTTCCAGAGCAATGTCCTCTTAATGGGGCCATATGGGGTGGTGTTATCCCAACTCATGGGACGCGGTGGCTCAGTGGCTTAGGACGCTGAGCTTGTCGATCAGAAGGTCGGCAGTTTGGCGGGTCGAATCCCGAGTGCCGCGTAACAGAGTGAGCGCCTGTTACTCGTCCCAGCTTCTGCCAACCTAGCAGTTCGAAAGCACGTAAAAATGCAAGTAGAAAAATAGGGACCACTACGGTGGGAAGGTAACAGCGTTCCGTGCGCCTTTGGCGTCCAGTCATGCCGGCCACATGACCACGGAGACGTCCTCGGACAAGCGCTGGCTCTTCGGCTTTGAAACGGAGATGAGCACCGGCCCCTGGAGTCGGAAACGACTAGCACGCGTGTGCGGGGGAACCTTTACCTTTACCTATCCCAACTCACAGAGTATTTCTCCCCCTTGGCAATTTTAAGATGAGTGGGCTTACAACTCCCAGAATTCCCCTGCCAGCTTTGCTGGGAGTTGAAGTCCATCCATCTTAAACTTGCCAAGGGTTGGACAGATACTGGCCTAAAGTTTTAGCCTGATCCAACCGAAAGGATTTGTGATCAATCGGCGCAAATCCACCAGGCCTCAAATCAATACGAGAAAAGCCGTCAATTGAAGTCTTCAAGGTCTTTTGTGTGCTGGAAAGAGAAACACAAGGTTACTCGTCTATGTGTGTATGTGTGTGTGTGTGTTTTGTGCGCCTCGCTTAGGGAACACCCTTGTCATCCTAATTAGAGGCGGTATTTTGACTCAGCGGGGTGAGTCGCAGTTTTAAAACCCTGGCTGTCTCTTTCCGCACGCAAGAGTTGATTCCTTTGTGGACGTTTCCTCTTCATGCAGGGGAGGCATGGCCCTCTTCAAACAGATCAGCCGCTTTTGCTGTTTTAAACTCTCTGCCTGTTTTATTTCCCCGTTTTTTCCCTGGGTGACTCAGCCTGCCCCAATCCCCACTCCGAAAAGACGGGTTCCAGCCTCAGATCAGCTGTCTGTGTTGCATTTAAAAACCGAAGCGCATGGATTTAAATGCTTGCATGGCTTTGCCACTTAGGACACATTTTAAGAGTAACAGGCAGTTGCTTTTGCTAAAAGAAAAAAATAGATTTCAACTCCTACAGGGCTGCTTGCTTTCTTTCTTTCTTTCTTTTTCTTTCTTTCTTTCTTTCTTTCTTTCTTTCTTTCTTTCTTTCTTTCTTTCCTTCCTTCCTTCCTTCCTTTCTTTCTTTCTTTCTTTTCTTCTTTCTCTCTTTGTAATAAAGCTTTGCAACGGGTCCGTAAAGAGATACCGCGCCAATTGTCCCTATTATGCAAAAGGATGCCCTGCTATGGACTAGAACCTTGAGTTTGTCAGACGTGTAAATATTTGATTTCTGGAGTAAGAGAGGCCTTCTGGATTTACTTCCTCTTCTCTCTCCAAGAAATAAATGGCTTTTTCTCGTCAACAAGAATAGATAAATGAAATAATAATAATAATAATAATTCAAGGTGGCCATTGAGGGCTGTTGTTTTATTGATGGTGTTATTTGTTGCTATAATTATTGTCGTTATCATTATTGCTCTTATTGTTATAACATGCCATGTTTTCAGGAGGTCGCTTTCGTGACCGATCTTGAAAAACCACAATTCTTTTTTTTTTTTAATCAATCTTTGTAGGAAAGGAAAGGAACGCATGTTTCTCAAGGCTTTTTAATCCCTGTTCATTATTAGCAGAATCGAAGAAAGGAAACTGATTTGTTAAGTATTGGTCTCTGATGCAAAAGGCGATGCAAATCCTCAAAATTTGGGGGGAAGGATTTAATCTGCAACCTCCTCCCTCTAGTTTCATGGCACAGTTAAAAAAATTAAAAAGAGAAAGACATCCATTCAGACCCCTGAAAAGGGCAAACGAGATTTAAAGGAAAGCTGGATAAAAAGCAGGAGATAAAAAGAGAATAAGAATAAAGGGATAGAAAAGGAGAATGCCCCGCCCATTTTATGCCCCGCCTGGTTTTGTCCTGGCCCCACCCACTTTGGATTCTGGTCCCTCCCACTTTGGATTCTGGCTCTGCCCTCTGCTCACTTGGATCCCACCTTCCTCCAACCTCGGAGAAAACATTCTCAACCCTCTCTGTGTAGAAAAAGAGCTCTCAAACACTGGCCAGGCCCAGCCATGTTCCTAGTCCTCAATATCAACATCTTTTTTTTTACTTATTTTTTTTTTGCCTGTTCCTCCCTTTCCTTCCCTTTGAAGCTTTTATAGGGAATCTCCTGCTTTCTTCCACCACCCCCTCCCCCCCCACTTCACAACAGCCCTGCAAGGAAACGGTCCAGAAATCCAGAACCCAATTAAACGAATCAATTGAGCCGGAGACAGGGAAGGGAGAGGAGGCCGGAGCGTTTCCATCTTGACGTATCGTTCAAATGCAGGGACAGAATGGAGAGACAAGCTGTTAAATTGCGAAACTGCAAAGATTTATTGACCGTGGGGTTGGTTGAGTCGAGCAGGGACTCGGCTCCACTGCTTCTCTCCACCGCCTGCCGTCCTATAGCTTAAAATAAAAATATAACCAGATCTGCAACTAATATCCCAATAACCTTGCACCGCGGCGGTCTTAGTGGCGAAGAACTCTAAAATCTAGTTACGACTCCGGGGGAACGTAAATGTGCGTTTTTAGTGAGCCAGAAAACAACCGAGTCCTCTCCTATGTATTTTTTTTAAAAAAAATATTTAAACAGCGCATCAGCAAAAGTTTGGAAACAAAAACCCAGTTCTAAGAAAGAACAGAATCCCGCTCCTCATTAAAAACAACAACAACAAAATGTTTAAAACCCAGCTGTCTTCTAACCAGCAGGTCAGTGAACTAACATCTAAGGTGCCCATTGTGCTAAACCCAGTTAATTGTCAGCTGAGTTAAATGCCAAGGAGGGGTGCCCATTTGAGGGGATTGTGTTTGTGCCAAACCCGCCAGTCTGGTTTTAATACCTTGCCAGCCCAGAGTGGGGATTGTTTCAAGGGAAGCCTGTTGTGTCTTCCCAAAATGAGACTTGCAGAGATAAGAGATAACAAACCTAGTGACTTAACATCACTAAAATAGGAGGGGGTGGGAAACACTCCTTGCACTTTTAAAAGAAACACACACACACACACACACACACACACACCCTAGCATTTGTAAAAGTCTGGCTCTGATTATCGGCAAAAAAAAAACCCACACACAACTGCACTTCTGCCCTTAGAGATCAAGACAGACCATCGCTTAAAGTTGCGACAAATACAAATATGCTGTGCAAATCAGCCCTGGGAAGTGGGTGAAGGGGCTATAAAACTGCACACACACCCCTTCCCCAAGTCTGTGAGTGGTCCTCTCTCTAAATTGTCATCGGGGTAACATTCTCTCCGATGTGAGAGAGCCCCTGAGCTGCGCCGATGAAGCTCCCAAGCACCAATTGTGTGTCAGCTCATTTGTCTCCCCGGCCTCCATTTTTCGCGAGAATAATTTCGCCGCCGCCGCGAGTGGCTTGCTAAGTGTGCGTCTGTCGTGTTTTGCACCCCCATCCTCCTCTTTTCTTCCTTGGGAATAGTCACAGCCCCTCAACGGAGGGTCCACAAACCTTGAGATCCGATTCCAGAAGTTGGCTGGGCCAGACGCCTACATTTTATTGGGAGGGGCAAATGTTGACCCCTGAGGACCTCTAGTTATAATAATAATAATAAAGTTGGAAGGGACCTTGGAGGTCATCTAGACCAGCCCCCTGCTCAGGCAGTTAACCCTGTACCATTTCAGACAAATGGCTGTCCAGTCTCTTCTTAAAACCCTCCAGTGTTGGAGCATTCACAGCTTCTGGAGGCAAGGAGTTCCACCGGTCAATTGTTCTGTCAGAAATTGACCCCTCCCTGCTTCATATTGCTTCCAATACTATCAGCCCCCACCCCAGTTGTTGGTTGTTGTTTTTTTTTTAAAAAAAAACTTTATCTACCACCAAAAGGGAACTATAGTCCTGCTGAGCGGGTACGCCAAACTTTGCACCTCTTTGCAATGAATTGTCCGTGCTATCCGCAAGGCTATTTTCTCGGCACTTTTAACACGAGCAGAGGATCTTGCCCAGAAGGACTCCGTTGCTAAATGGCAACGCACTGCTCCCGTTGCTTCCAACCCAACAGCAGCTTTTTCAGCTAATAACTGCTGTCGGAAATGTGAGTTTCCCGCACCCCTTTTTTTTAAAAAAAAAAAAAAGGCGAGTGATATTTGAAATAAGCTGCTCTTTACTTCCACTGAAGCCATCTTTAAGAAGCCAAAGCGTCCAGCAAAACAGACTTTAGGAGGGCGATGCGTGGAAGGGAGGAATCTGGGCTGCGATTTGGGGGCGTGAGAATCGGTTGTTTTCGGGTCCATTGTCGTGTCTCTGGGCAGGTTGTGCGGACGGGGCATTTTGGGCCCTACCTGTTTTTTTTTCCCCTTGCATTTAATTTTTGCTTGCTTACCTTGCAAGGTAGTCTCTGTGCCCAGGATTTGAAAGAGACTTTAAAAGGTGGGTTTACCGGATCTGGGAACGTTCCAGTGGCGGAAAAACTTCCACTTTTTGCATCTAACAGACCCCTCTGCAAAAAAAAACACAAAAAACATAAAAAAGCATGGAGCCAAGAAGAAAAAAAAACTGCTTAGCTTGGGAAAACAAAGGTCTGCATTCCCGTTTTTATTTTTTATTTTTAATTGATTCTCTAGGGGTGATTGACTTTCGGCCTCCCGTTTCTCCACAAACCTTCCCGTTCGAATCGTGAGAAAAGAAGCAGAATTCCACATTGGCAAAGTGGCCGCTTTATATTTATTAATTTATATGTCTACCCCTCCCCAATTTTCTGGTGAATTTACTTTTCTTTTGCTTGTGGTTTTCTTCTTTTAGTTCATTGCTACGGCGTTGCTTATGAAAAAGATGAAGAGGGGTTTACAAACAGGAGCCCAACAGTTTAGGTCAGGGAGGGGGGTGTCTCCAAACGTGGCCACTTTCCGACTTCTGCACTTCAACTCCCAGAATTCCCCAGCCAGCCAAGCTAGTTTCTAGCTCTTCGTTGTGCACGTTCTTACTTAGAATGACCACCAGGAGGCAGTGTGGGGTTATATAGGACAAAACCGGCCACCTACTGTCTCCTGGTGGTGGCTTGCCAATTGCAGCTCAGACCGGCAACTTTTGTCACTAAGCAACACAATCATAAAGTTAAAAATGCTTCCTGGGGAATTCTGAAGTCCACAAGTCTTAAAAATGGCCACGTTCGGAGACCCCTTGGTTTAGCCCACTGGTTTTTACGATGGATGTTGTTATTCAACTGATGATAAGGGTGGTATCCACCATCCCATCTTGGTTAGAAAAGAAAAAAAAAACTCTGGTGGTCCGTGCTAAGGATTCTGGGAAGTCAACTCGAAATGCATTGATATAAATTGATCGGCAAGCTTCCAAGACCATGTTTCAAAGCCAGCCTGTTTTGAGCCAGGTTTACACCCCTACATGAAAGTAAACTCTAGTTCCAGGTCGGGTGTTTTTAAGTTTTCACAACCATCGTCCTTTCCTTCGGCACCTTGCCAACCTCAGAAATGCCTCCGGGGTTGAACTAATTCCCTTTTTTTTGGATTTTTAAAAGCTGCCTATGCATTTGTGAGAACGGGGAACACGTGTTCGATTTTCCCTCATGCATTCTATTATTTTTTTTTATAAATAAAAAAAAATACAAGAAGCGCCACTTTCCGAACTTGGTGGATTCGGCCTCCTGTTTCATTCTGGAGGAGCCAAACTCCTCGGCACGCCTGGCTGAGGAATTCTGGGAGTTGAAGTCCACAAGTCATCAAAGGGCCAAGTTTGAAGACCCTTGGCTTAGCATCTAAGCCCTGATACAAGGGGAAAAAAGGGGGTGGGAAGCTTAAGTGGATTGTATCTGGCTTCCTTTGGGGGGGTCTTGACAATTTTCCCATTTGGCGGCCTCTGATTTCTCCTTGTATCCAAGGTCATTAGGCACCAATGAACATTATCTTGCCATTCCAAAACGGGGGAAAAAAACCTCTTCTTGTTGGGCGGGACTATCTGGTTCCTTTTTGGCCACAAGGTTGGAGGCAAACACGGTTGACCAATAGCTAACATGGATGGTGCCTGGCTTCCTTTGGGACTTGACCATTTGCAGCCTCTGATGTCTCCTTCCCTCAAGGCGTCGATGGAGAGGCTCCATCATCCAGTCCATGGTTTGCCCCAAAGGCGTTTTTTCCAAAAGTTGACCGGACTTTGTCAAAGTTTGACAAAGTTTGAACTCTGCCCAACAAAGTCCAGCTGTCTTTTGAAAAAGCACCTTTGGGTCAAGGCCTTAAGACCCCCGTGGGGTGAGGAAGGCTGCCCGGCCATCCTTCTTCCCAATAGCCCTTGAGTCTCTGGGCCCAATCCACCCCACGCCTGGACGGCAGAGAAAAAGGCCTCCACTGGCCATACAAAGAATGGAGGGTGAGCTATCGGCCCTTCTGAAAAACAGACCTCAGCGGTCACCATTGGTGATGGCAATTGGAGGGAAGGTGGACGTTGACCGCTACGTGAGGAAAGTTATTCTGCCCTCCATATCATCCAGAGAAATAACTTCTGATTCATTTTCCATTTCACCCACGCTGTTTCCACCACTGCTTGCCTACAAAAGAAGTTCTCTAGAACTTCTCCAGTAACAAAGGAAAACGGTGGAGGTGGGATGGGGAGAAACAAGCCTCCCAAATTCTGCTGCAGGCTATATTGCAATATTTTGGACTACAATACCCCCACACATACACATACCAGCATTTTGCACCTGTTATGGGAGGCTGATGGGAATTATAATCCTCAGTAGCTGTATCTCAGCCACCTTTCACCCCCTGCTTCTATGCATAATCTTAATATAATCCTATGCATGTGAACTGCAACAGCACAGATACATACATACATATATATATATATAATGTGGCCACATTATGTGGCCACATAATATATATATATATATAAAATATCTTGCTGTCTAGCATCAAAAAATGCAATTATTGTCTCTCCTGGCAGCTGGCGCCCCCTACTGGAATTGGTCAAAAATGCTTCCTGATTGGAGTCAGACTCTCCGAATATTTTACCCAAAAGCCATATTTGTACTGAGCTAAAATTAAAAATAATAATAATAAAGGAAAACATGCATTACACAAACACACACAAACTCGCAATCTTCTGGGTTGGCTGTGGGGACAAGTGAGGTTGGCGGTCTCAAATTGTTGTGCTTTGTTCTTGTATGTATATAAACTTTCAGGGGTTTGTGGGGAGAAAAACAAAAATGAGTTACAGCTGATGTCAATGTTCCTTTATAACCTTTCTAAATATCCTGTGCTAATCTCAGAAGATAAACTTATAAATATATCTGGATAATACATGTGATCTTGCTGGCGTCTTTCTGCTTTCCTGTCATGGAGGGGACTTGGTGGGGTGGACCTTGAGAAGCTCCACAAGAGCGTTGGGTAGGACGGAGCACCAGGTGAGTGGACCCATCTTTGAAGACCTGGATCTGGGGACAATTCATGGTCAAGACAAGCCCCACGTGCAGAGGAAGCATGGATTAAGTCCTGGAGAACATCAAAATGTTCCCCAAGACTCCTGACATTCATCCAAACAACCATATTCCAAACAAATATATATGGGACGCGGTGGCTCAGTGGGTTAGGACGCTGAGCTTGTCGATCAGAAGGTCGGCAGTTTGGCGGGTCGAATCCCGAGTGCCGCGTAGCAGAGTGAGCGCCTGTTACGCGTCCCAGCTTCTGCCCACCTAGCAGTTGAAAGCACGTAAAAATGCAAGTAGAAAAATAGGGACCACTACGGTGGGAAGGTAACGGCGTTCCGTGTATATAAATAAATAAATAAATATAAATAACACTGCCTTGTATGCAATCAGCCCAGGTTCGAATCTCAGAAGGGTATAGCTGACTGATGACGACTAAGGAGTCAGAAATGCATCTCAGTTTCCCTTTAATTCTTTGTTAGTAATTTACACACACACACACACACACACACACACACACACACACACACACACATATATATATATATATATATATATATATATATATATATATATATATATATATATACATATATATACATATATTTGTTTTCTGAGGTTTTCGCGGGTGCTTGTATAAGACACTGTGTTGTCTGGATTTCCATTTAAAAAACATTAACAATTAGTTTCTATGGCCTATAATCCACATAATAGCTTTACTTGATTTCCTCTTTTTCCCATAATGTTCTCTTTTGCCAACCTTAATACAATTCTTGTTGTTTTGATAGATAACAATTGAGTGTGAATTTTTTTTTCTAATACTTCTACAGATAATAGTCGCATCAATATAATACTTCTTTTCTATCTAGTCATTCTGGGCTGCCTCATCATAGATCCTGTTTACAGTTCTTGTTTACATTTATTTTTCCCACAATGTTCAAGACATTCTTACTGGTTAAGATTTTCTCAAAGTTAATTGCATTTAAATATTTAAGTCTATTTTTCTCATGTAAGCCACCCCAATGCTTGGACCTTTCTTAAGGAATAAATAAGACTAAAAAAGAAAAAAAAGAATAAGAGTAAATAAAAATAAAAAGGTAGTATACTACTTAAAATACATGTTCCCCCTAAGCTAATGCATATTTATTTCCAAAATTTTTCCATTCTTTTTTACCGTGATTAAAAATATATTTAATCTTTAATTTCATTCAACACCAAACTGCCAACAGGTAAGGATGGCTAGAATAGAATAGAATAGAATAGAATAGAATAGAATAGAATAGAATAGAATAGAATAGAATAGAATAGAATAGAATAGAATAGAATAGAATAGAAATTCAGAATGGAATGGAATAGAATAGAAATTCAGAATAGAATAGAATAGAATGGAATGGAATGGAATGGAATGGAATGGAATGGAATGGAATGGAATGGAATAGAATAGAATAGAATAGAATAATAGAATAGAATAGAATAGAATTTCAGAATGGAATAGAATAGAATAGAATTAGAGTAGAGTAGAATAGAATTAGAATTCTTTGTCGCTTTAAATGTACACTAATCAGCATACATTAAAATGAATTCTGATATTTTTCTTTGCAATGGCTACCACTTGTGCTTAATTTTGCAATGAAGAAGTCACATGTTGTGTTTGTGTGTGGGTGTGAGCGGTCCATTTCTCTCTTGGTTTTAGCAAGAAGCTTGCATGTGTGTTACTTGTGTGTGCACACGAGAAGGTTGCGTGTCTGAAGCCTCTCTATTTTTATTCTCTTCCAGTTTCCAACTCTGCATTATATATTTATGGATAGTTATTCTGTTGATAGCTCCTTGCTTCTTTCTTTGCAAAGGGTTTTTTTTCTTAATTTGGTGATATGGAGATGATCCCAGTTGAAAGCTGGCTTCTGCACCCTTTTTGTGCCAAAAGAGTGTACATAACTGCAGATGGCATTACAGACAAGGCTGATTCTGCACAAACACCGGCCTCAAAACATTTTTAAAAAAACAAAAACAAATAGTAAGGTAATACACGTGCTTCCTTATTCATCCGTTAAATCAATAACAAGACAGTAGCCTTTCCTAAGGCTAAAATAAATTTAGAGAGGGAGATTTATTGAAGTGAACAAGTAGTTTGTGGCCCAGAGGCCATAGATTACACTGTGGCCTACAACGTTATTGAATGAAAAGCTAAGTTTCAATTAAAGGTTAATTGAAATTAAACTCATCACTGTTTTTCCATCCAGCTTCCTGGACCCCAGGTTAAAAACACCTGGTCTAGCAGGAATTTTTCAAAAAGCTTTGAACAAACGCAACAAATGGGAACCAAGGAGGCATGTGTAGTCCTCGTTTAGTGACCATTCTTTTAGGGCTAACCGTTTGGTTGTTAAGTGAAACGGCCGCCGCAAAAGACTTGCCATCCGACTTCAGTTTTCCTTTGCTTTGCAGACCTGCGAAAGCTCTCAAAACGCAAGGATTGGTTACAAAGTAAGGTTGCTTCTTCCTTCCCGTTGTAAGTGTGAATAGTCACTAACTGAAGCAGTTGCTAAAGGTCTGCTCAAGGGAGGATTAAGGTCCAAGGTGGGCGGGACTCCAGCACTTCAGGAACCAATCATATCTCTTCCCCCCTCTCGTCAATTCCTGTCAGCCATCCGAGGGTCGGCTAAAAGGCCTAGTTTTAAATGATTTAAATGATTTAAATTTAAATTATTCAAGAAAAAAAAACACAGCTGGGCTTTCCCAAAAACCCTGGATGAGATACCATACCAAGGATGTTGAGCCCATCAACATTAAATCTTTATTCCTGGAGCGCAAAAGCTGGTTTTTGTTCTGTTTTCGCTCAGATTGCCCCAATGCGCCCTTAGTTTCCCAGACCAAAAGGAGACAAGAATGCTGATGTTCACATCTGGAAACTGCCTTTGGGAATTTGGACAGCTCCTTGAATGAGGCAGCCTGATTTATTTTTTTTAGCATACCAAGATGCCGATTCTGCAGCTGGTGCCCTGAGCTGTCTAGTTAATTCCCCTTATGAAGTAAAGCTCCTCTCTGCTTAAAGAGATTGTGGAATATTTCTTAATTTTCTCACCTTGGTCAAATCCTTGATGTTCCGATCGTCCGCCGAGTGTTTCTGAGTGTTCTCAAACAGCAGAACATAACAGAAGGTCTTCTAGCCCAACCTCCACCTCGGTGTGTGTGTGGTGTGTGTGTGTTCATAATGAATGAATGACGAATTCATCAGATGAATTCATCAAATTGCCCCCCCCTCCCTCGGAGGAATGGAGGATTCACTTTCTGCAGTGATCTTCATGGAGCCACGGAATTGGACGGGGCCTCGGAGGTCATCCAATCCAACCTCCTGTTCAGTGCCAGATGCATCGGTAACCTTAGGAACGTCAGGCACAATGGATCGATCCGGACCCTACGTTCAATCCCAGGGAAGATGCTTTGTGCTCAGGGCCATAGCCAAGAATCAACTAACGGTCAGCATTAAAGGGGTTAAGGGAATTCGAGAGGGGTTGGGCTTGAAGCATTTGTGGACACGTAAGGATTCTAGGCTGAGTCCTTCCTTGACTCCACCCTCAGACTTTCCTTCTTCTTCTCCTGTGAAAACCTTTCTTACAGACGATCACCCAGATGCTGTTGCACTCTGTTAAGGGAGCCGGTGTGTGTGTGTGTGTGTGTGTGTGTAGCCCTCAAGAAGTCTAGCTGCTTAACTCTAATGCCCCCCCCCCAACAAAGCACCCATCCAGAGTCTCTAAACAGGCAAGAATTTGAGAGAAGACCTCCACAATATCCGTAACAAGATGCCCTCAAGGCGTTGCGTAAAGTCTAAGAACGCTCTTAGATTCTCTTCTCCTGTTCTTCTCTTCATCCTTCTGAATCTTGGCTTGGGGTGAAAAATAAAACGTGTGCAGAGGCCACCCTGGTCCGTGTCTTGCGCTTTGACCAGCCGGCTTTTGTGTCTCCGTTTTCTGCCTTGCCCTGCCGCCTGTGTTGTGGACGTGTCTCTGTTTTCTTCTTTGCAAAAGCAATTTCTGGCTTGGACCTTGAAGGACCTATTCTCAGCTGACAAAAGAAAAGCCGGTGTGGTCTATTAAACCCGAGACCTCTATCAATCTCCCGGGTGCTGCATTAGCGCCTGGCATGCTCCGCCTGCCCTCTTTGGCTCCGCTCGGCTGCTCGGCGTGAATTTCAACCACATCCATAATCAAAAAACAGGGCCAAGAGTGGGGAGGGGGCAGTGGAACACATGGGGAGGGGGTCCTCTCCCCACAGGTAAGTCCTCGACTTACAACGGTTCATTTTGGTGACCCTTCTAAACTGAGAAAAAAATAAAAGAGAAAAAAGAAGTAGTTCAGGGTTGAAATGAGGGGTCCTTGGTGCTCTCTGAGCCTGGCGGTTTTCTTGCAGGCATCTCATGACCCAACTAGGGAACATCATCAGTGCTGGAAGGAACATTTGCAGCAAACCCCACTCCCTTCTGATGATGTTACCTAGTTGGGCCATTAAAAGTCTTCAAGAAAACAACCAAGCTCAGAGAGCATCAAGGACCCCACAATCCTCCTCCTCCTCCTCCCTCTCCTCTTTCTCCACAAAACGTATCCTCTTCTAGCACTGATGATGTTACCTAGTTGGGTAATGAAACGTCTGCAAGCAAACAACTCAGAGAATACCAAGGAACCCAGTTTAATGCTGGCTTGCCTTCTGGGATAAACTGCCAATTCTTCACACCCAGGTAACCAGAGCTCCATCATCTGATCAACATGGCTGACCGACCAATAGCCTTCTTTTTTTTCTAATCAACTTACCAACACATCCCCTTGCCTTCCTCTAGACCACCCACCTTCTGCCCTCCCCCCTCACCCAAAAAAAGAGATCCCAAACCCCAACTCTTTCCAAACTATTAACATATTCTTCCTGGCTTCCTACCCGGCAAGGATGGACGCTCTAGGCACTCAACTCCATGGTTGCATCTCGCCCAGGGCCGCCTCCACGGTGAGTTTTATCTCTCCCAGGGCGAGGACGAGGCAAAATCCTTGTCCTCCTGTTAAAAATAATCATCGTAATAAAGTAAAGCCCGTAAACGGTCTCGTCCCCAGCGGAAATTTTCCGTTACCTGCAAGATTGATGGCCTTGCCTCGCCTTTCCTAGACGCCGTGTGAAGTTACTCATCAGTTACCGTGCTCAGAAACGCTTACCGTTTCCACTACCTGCAGGGGCTCCATCTGTCATCCACCGTAACAAAACAAGAAGGGGAATTGAAGGCAGGAATAATACGGGCAGATCATTCCGGAAAGACGAGGTACCTTTTACTCCTGCTCGTAAAGAAAACAGAACGTTGGTGGGCGCCGGAAAGACACGGCGGAAGGCACCCAGTTGAGGGAGTTCAGGACAGATAAGTCCTCGACTTACAACAGTTTGTTTCGCGGCCGTTCGAAGTTCCAACAGAGTTCCCTTTGGGAGGGAGTATCTTTTTGCTAGGATCGGGGCATGTGGCACCAAGGGGATTGGCAGATGTCTTTCACCGGGATGGTTGCTGAAAAGCTCGGCTGCTTGTGGGAATCGGGAGAGGAGCACCAAGGATTCCCTCCGCCATCTTCCCAACCAGGAGGCCTTTTTCATTAGCCCTCTGGTTCTGTGAAATGGGTTGATCGTGGCTTTTGACGATGAAAGATGATCAGCGCTTTCCATCCTACCACACTGAAAGGCCCCATTTTGAAATGTTGCTTCTTTGCCCCCCATCCACCCCACCCCACCTGCCCTCTCTCTTGACTGAGGACCACAAAGGGGGCTATATTGATGTTACCTTGGAGTGTAATTAGCCCATTTGTCTTTGTCAGCAAGATCCTTCCTCCTTCTCCCTCGTTCCTCTCTCCTTCCTTCCTTCCTTCCTTCCTTCCTTCCTTCCTTCCTCTCACACAGTACTTTCTCTAACATCCTTCCTTTTTTCCTCTCTCCCCTCTCTCTCCCTTTCTTCATCCATCTCTATCTTTCTCTCTCCCTCTTTCCTACACCATCTCTCACTTTCCTTCTTTCCTTCCTCTCTCCCTGTTCTCTCCCCTTTCCCTTTTCTTTCCTTCCCTCCTTCCCTCCTCCATCCCAAACCCTTCCTTCCTTCCTTCCTTCCTTCCTTCCTTCCTTCCTTCCTTCCTTCTTTCCCACAATATTTTCTGTAATATCTTTCCTTTCTTCTTCTTCCTTCCTTTATCCATCCCTGTATCTTTTCTTTCTCCACCTTCTATCAATTTCCTTCTTTCCTTCCTCTCTCCCCTTTCTCCTTCCTTCCTTCCTTCCTTCCTTCCTTCCTTCCTCCCTTCCTTCCTTCCTCTGGTCAAACAGAGCCCACAGAGGAAATCAGAAGGCTGACAACCTTAACTGCCTCGATTCCGAAAGACAACCTGTCTTTGGCTTTTCTGCACCGGAAGACAAAGAAGACGAATCTCTACATTAACCTGGCTACCTCTAAAGTTTGCCTCTCTCTTCTGATCTCTGGAAGGGGCTGGGGTGGGCAAACCAGACCCGGCCTCAGTGCCATTTCCCAAGGAGGCTCTACTCTTCCCAGGGACGGAGGAAAAACCTCAGGGTCCTCCGAACAGCCCCCCTTGGGCAGCCATGCAACGCTTCGTGATGGTGTGTGTGTGTGGGGGGGTGTCTGCCTGTCACGTTCCTTGCCCCCATCTTCTCTGCATCCTTTCAACAAGTCCCTTTTTCTGCTCTCCCCCAGGGCTGCAACGCTCAGACAGCAAGAAGATTTCTCCCTTGACCCTGACCCCCTCCTCCCATAATCATTGCCCCCTCCAGAGTCGGCTCCCCCCCTCAAAAAATCCAGCCAGGAATGGGAGAGGAACTCTCCAGCTCCGGGAGCAGGGTGGGGGGTCCCTGACACTAAGAAGAAACTTGCAAGCTTAAAAACAAAGAAGGGAGATAGATGACAGACAGATCGGAGATGTCAATCAAGAGAGAAGTGCTTTTCTTCCCCCCCCCCAGTCTTTTATTCACCCGATTTTTATTTCCACCACTGCCCCCCACCCCCACCCCAAATTTTTCAGCAGCGTCCATGGAGGGTGGGTCTGGCTGGGATCGATAGCTCCACATTGCCACCTGGTGGCCACTAGGCCAAGGAGTGGGGGGGGGGAGAAACACAATAAATAGCAATTAAAGCTACCGGTATTTTTCGTTTTAATAAATAATAATAAGGTAAAGGTAAAGGTTCCCCAGCACATGCATGCTAGTCGTTTCCGACTCTAGGGGCCAGTGCTCATCTCCGTTTCAAAGCCGAAGAGCCAGCGCTTGTCCGAGGACGTCTCCGTGGTCATGTGGCCGGCATGACTAGACGCCAAAGGCGCACGGAACGCTGTTACCTTCCCACCGGAGTGGTCCCTATTTTTCTACTTGCATTTTTACGTGCTTTCGAACTGCTAGGTTGGCAGAAGCTGGGACGAGTAACAGGCGCTCACTCTGCTACGCGGCACTCGGGATTCGACCCGCCAAACTGCCGACCTTCTGATCGACAAGCTCAGCGTCCTAACCCACTGAGCCACCACGTCCCTTAAATAATAATAATAAACCTTTATTGTCAAAGTACAACACGTGTACATTGAGATTAGCTGAGCCTCCCCCCGAAAGAAATGGTTCTCTGGGGTGTGAAGGAGCATGGGTCTATGGAGGTTTCTTTCAAATAGCTGGCCACAGGAAGGAAGAAAGAAGCTATGTACGGGTAGTCCTCAACGTACGACCACAATTCAGCCCAAAACGTCTGCCGCTAAGCGAGAAATCTGTTAAGGGACCTTTGTCCCATTTTACGACTTTTCTTGCCACATTTGCTAAGAGAATCACCGCAGTTGTGACATTAGTAACACGGCTGTTAAGTGAATCTGGCTTTCCCCGTTGACTTGGCTTGTCAGAAGGTCGCAAAAGGCGATCGCGGGACCCCGGGGACGCTGCAACCGTCATAAATGTGAGTCAGTTGCCAAGCCTCTCAATTTTGATCATGCGACCCTGGGGGGGGGGGTGCTGCAACGGTTGTAAGTGTGGAAAAAAACCCGATCATCATTCACTTTTTCCAGTGCTGTCGTAACTTCGAAATGTCCCTAAATGAATTGTTGTAAGTCGAGGACTTGCCTGGATATAATCAGCTGGGCTAATTTCCTTGGATTTCAGCTTTAAAGCCGAAGAGCTTATTTATATTTGCTTGCAAGAGATTATGAAATGGGAGCCCATATTTTCCTTTTGGAGAGGGGAAAAAGAGAAGCTCCTAAGACATGCGGTGGGGTCTTAAGAAGAGATAAATCAGCAGAAAATCAATAATTTAGTACATTCCCCCAAAACAGGTTGGTTTGTCCCCGGAGTAATCTGTCTTAATAGTTGCTCGTGGAGATGATAAGTGATGAATAATTTAGCACAAACGCTCGCGCGCACACACACACACACTCCGGCACTTCACTGCTGTAATTAAAGAATGTGAAACTTCGTTTGTTATACAAAATTATTGCTGAATTATTCAGATCCTGAGTAATTACTAAAACGGCGCAGGAATTCGCCGGCAGGAAAACAGGGCCCTCTGGAGGCCTCACCTGCCAGGAACTGGCAATAAAGCCAGTTGTGTTTGTGACCTGACAATGGTGAGATGTTGCTGGTGTGGTGTGGGAGGTTTCCTTGCCCCCCCCTAAAAAAAAGAGACAACAAACGTGTGTTTTTTTATATACTAACATGTGACAATGAAATAAGCTTTGCAAAGTAATTTGAAGAGGTTGCCAACAGCATCTGCACTGGGGAAGAGTCCGTGTCTAATATAAAGGCAATGATATGATTATTAACATTAAGCCAGGCACTGTGCAAATTAAATTAAAGAATGAGATACGATCTTGCGCATTGTGTCCGGGGAATAAAGTTCATTGAACATCGTAGGATAATGATGGTGATAGGGATATTGCTTCTCCTGAAGCGTTTCTCAGCCTTGGCAATTTTAAGATGGGTGGACTTCAATTCCCAGAATTCCCCAGCCAGCATGCTTTAAGATGGGTGGACTTCAATTCCCAGAATTCCCCAGCCAGCATGAAAGAAAGAAAGAAAGAAAGAAAGAAAGAAAGAAAGAAAGAAAGAAAGAAAGAAAGAAAGAAAGAAAGAAAGAAAGAAAGAAAGAGAAAGAAAGAAAGAAAGAAAGAAAGAAAGAAAGAAAGAAAGAAAGAAAGAAAGAAAGAAAGAAAGAAAGAAAGAAAGAAAGAAAGAAAGAAAGAAAAGGAGAGGGAATGGGAAGGAAAGAAGGAGAGAGGGAATGGGAGGGAGGGAAGGGGAAGGAAATAGAAAGGAGAGGGAAGGGGAAGGAAGGAGAGAATTGGAAGGAGAAGAGGGAGGGAGGGAGGAAGGAAGGAAGGAAAGATGGTAGGGAGGGAGGGAGGGAGGGAGGAGAGATGGGGAGGGAGGGAATGAGAGAGAGGGAGGGAGAGAAGGAAGGAAGGAAGGAGAAAGAAAGAAAGAAAGAAAGAAAGAAAGAAAGAAAGAAAGAAAGAAAGAAAGAAAGAAAGAAAGAAAGAGAGAGAGAGAGAGAGAAAGAAAGAAAGAAAGAAAGAAAGAAAGAAAGAAAGAAAGAAAGAAAGAAAGAAAGAAAGAAAGAAAGAAAGAAAGAAAGAAAGAAAGAAAGAAAGAAAGAAAGAAAGAAAGTTTACAAAGGTTGGAGCAGTGTCAGAAAATGCGATAAAAATTATCACACCAATAAGAATAAAAGCAATAAAAATCATCATGGTAATATAAGCAAAGAAGGCGGAAAGTATAATCAACAGTCAGATGAAATTGATCTTCTCCCTCTAATACTGACATATTTCTCCCCAAAAGCTCTCTAAGCAATTCAGGGCAATCAATCATTTCTGCTAGAGACAGTTTCTAAGTGCTCGTTGCCTTTCAGAGAGGCTCTGATGCCGGAACGGGGAGGGGACGGTCAACAGGCACCTGGTGGAGCCTCCCTGGGCAGTGACAGTCTACCTTAGAATACCAAAGGCCACAAAAAAAGAACACGGAAAGGCAATGGAGATGCAAAGATAAAATGATTTTTTCTGACTGTATGTGCTGTCAAAGAGGGGAAGAAGATGGCAGGTAGTCTTGGACTAACGACTGTAATTCAGCCCGTGCCGGTCATTAAGTGGGTCATCACATAACTGACCTAATTTTTTTTGCAACGGTCATTAAGCAAATCCACAGTCATTAAGCAGAACCCCTTATTCACGATGGGTGTTTGGTACTGGAGTATGGTATCTTTTTTGGGGGGGGAAGACCACCCACCTTAAAGTTGCCAAGGTTGAGAGACCCTGATCTGTAGATAAGTCTCCTTCCACCATCCACCTCCATCCTCTTTCCTTTGTCTTCAACACTGTTGGGTCTACACGAAGCTCCGTCTCTCCACCATATTCCTATGGAGAAGACTTGCACAGCCACAAACCCTCATTAAAGAAATGGGTTGGTCTTCAAAACACCACACAAGGCACATTGTCGGTTTATTGTACCAACCTGACTTGGCTCTCTCCTGAGGAAACTCTTCTGTGACCTCTTTGTTGTTTTCGGCCCACTTTGAAGAAGGTTATCAAGACAGGAAGAAGGTCAAAACTGGGGGGGGGGGTTTGCCTGCCTTCTAAACCTTCTGGAGATATTTCCTCAAGTTCCTGCCAAATGTCCGTCTTTCTTCGCCTTCCGTTTTCCACTCAGAAGATTGAGTCCGCTTGGTGCTTCCTGTCCAAGAACACCCGCCCACCTTGCTTATCTTCCACCCCCATCTTCCCACCCTCCCATCTTATCTATCGAGACCATTTGCCACTTCCGAAAGACTGTTGGAGCTACCAGATCCCAGACGTCAATAGAAGCCACCAGGCCGGCGTAGACATCATGGGTAACTGCATTCACGCAGTGAGTCTTTCCAAGGCTTTGGGGGTCTTTTATGGTGGGGGGGTGGCCTGGGAGGAAGAGGGGGGAGGCTACTACTATTATGTGATGAAGATGAAGCTTATGACTGGCACAAGTGTTCCCACAATTTATGTGCCCGACAACCGGTATGTATTTCGAAGGGTTGCAGCGTCCCGTGACTCCCCTTTTGCCCCCTTTCCAGGGCCTTCCAGCCAGAAAAGTCAATGGGGGGGGAGCTGGATTCGCTTAACAACCATGTGATTCACTTAACAACTGCAGTGATTCACTTAACAACCACAGCAAAAAGGTGTGGGTGAGACTTCTTAGCAACCACCTTGCTTAGGAACAGAAGTTCTGGTCCCAGTTGTAGCCGTAAATTGAGGGCTACCGAAAGAGCTGGACTAAGAGTCTGGAGTCCTGGGTTCAGCTCCTGCCTTGGCCATGGAAAGTCCATTGGTGCTTTTAGCTAGTTGCATTTTCTCTCTCTCTCTCTCTCTCTCTCTCTTTCTCTTTCTCTCTCTCTCTCTCTCTCTCTCTCTCTCTCTCTCTCTCTCTCTCTCTCTCTCTCTCTCTCTCTCTCTCTCTCTCTCTCTCTCTCCCTCCCTCCCTCCCTCCCTCCCCCTCCCCCTCTCTCCATTTTCTCTGTCTCTGTGATGGAGCACCCACGATTTCTGGTGGCAAGCTGTTCCACTGGTTGATAGTCCTCAATGTCAGGAAGTTTCTCCTCAATTCCAGGTTGCTTGCGACTTTTATGGTGAGTTTCAGAGAAGCAAAGATATGTGGGGTTTGGGGTTTTTTTTGCTTAGACAAAAAAAGAAAAATGGATTCTGAACCTTTTCAAAAGTCAAATTCCACAGTTAGCCTCAAACCATCCAGTAAATTAATTTACGTTTGGAACTCTTCTTTCAAATCAGACATTAAACCTTCTGGAGCTTACCAAATAATCATGAAAAGAAGGCAAAATTTCTTCTCTGGAGCCTGTGACCTTCCCGTGCAGACAATAAAAATGAAAGAATTATGCAACTTGATACAAGACAGGTATATGTGCCCCTAATTGTAGCAAACTTCAGAATATATAGAGCTTCCAGATCGGTATTTAAACGGAAATTTTATATGTTATGAGCTGAAAGAAAGAAAACCTTTCCCCCCCCCAATCTCCCAGAAATAACGGTATTGATATACAGTAACACAAAAACTGCAAACAGAAGCTAGACAATCGATCTAATAAAAGTCTGAGATATCAATAAACAAAATGATATTATATTATTAAAGAAAGCAAAATCCCTTGGCTCTCCACAAGCAATCCTTGCGTTACGACCGCAATAGAGCCTGCACGCCAGTTATATGACCCAACCTGATTTTATGCCCTTTTTTGCAGCTGTCGTTCAGTGAATCCTTGTTTGTTAAGCGAACACCCTGGTCGTTAAGCAAATCAGTGGGCTGAGTTTTGCTGAAATTCAGAAGTCATTGTTGATTTTCAGCAAAACCGTCGTAAAACAGGGTCACGTGACTGAGGGATGCTGCAAGCGGCTGTAAAACGCCGCTCGGAGGCTGAAGAGACCAATCCAGGTTGTAAGAAACCCCCAGATAGGACTGTTGGGACTTCAAACTAAGCCGTTAAGCGATCTGTCGTAAGTCGAGGACTATCTGCAAACAGTTCCTTAATTTGCACAAATGAATGTGCAAGGGGAACCCACCTGGGGGGCACAAGAGAGGAACAATTTTTATTTTTATTCCGGTTTGGCTGAAGCCCTGGTGCTCCGCAAGGACAGGCTCGGGTTTTGCAAAAACATTAGGAGAAGCGGTTTCAGCGTGTGCAAATTAGTGTGCAAAAATAGAGCGCAACAGCCTGTTTAACACACACACACACATACACACACACACACACACACGATCACAGGCAAGAGGCAAATTCCCAGCAGCGCAAAACATTGGCCAGGTGGAAAGGCACGAAATACGGGTCTAGCCACGAGTTTTGGATATGTTATCTTGGAAGAACTTCCATGTTCAGGGGTAGTTTACCTTACCGTGTCATTTACTGGGAGAAGAAACATCAAGGGAAGCTACTGCTGGTTTGGCCTCCAGGCGGATTGAGGTGAAAGCGAGATTGGGCTAAGCTAAGGGGAGCTCCGGTCTGGCCCAAAACGACTTATCTTCATGATGTTCTGTGCCGCTTCTGGAATGTTACGGTAAAGCTGTTTATTATTTTATGCTGCGTTCTATATTTTACTGTTTTTATTAGGTTTGCAATCTAGCAATTTTATTGTATTTTAATGATGTTCCTCCTTGGGAAAGCAGCTTGAGATCTTTTTAAATTAAAAGATGGGGTAGAAAAATATTTGTGAGGGAGCCAAATGAGAGGGAGGGATGGAGGGAAGAAGGAAGGAAGAGAGGAGGGGGAGAGAGAGGAAGGAAGGAAGGAAGATGGGAGGGAGGGAGGGAAGGAAGGAGGGAGGGAGGGGAAGAAGGGGAGGAAGGAGGGAGGGAGGGAGGGAGGAAGGAAGGAAGATGAGAAGGAAGGAAGGAAGGAAGGAAGGACGGGGAGGGAGAGAGGGAAGGAAGGAGGGAGGAAGGAAGGAAGGAAGGAAGGAAGGAAGGAAGGAAGGAAGGAAGGAAGGAAGGAAGGAAGGAAAGGGTTTTAGAAGACGTAGGTATCTCTGCTTCATTGAACCACGATGGGGGATAAATAGACTGCCCTCCATGCGGCGCCTTTTTCTAATCCAAGCCTGCGATCTTATCATCACCTAAAGGAAGAGAATGAAAAATGGCCCCATCTTCTTCCACGCAGGACGAAACGACAGCCACAGGGAAGAGTTATTAAATGTATAAAAATTCACCAGTCTCACGCTTTAAGCAAGCTTTCGCTCTGAGAAGAAATCTCTCACGCACAGACAATACACACACACACACACACACACACACACACACACACACACACAAACACACAGACACACACACACACACTCAAACTGGCACTGTTTTTTTTCCCCCTCCAACACTTCAGCTGGCAGATGGAAAGATCAGCCATCATGAAAAAAGACAAACTCTGGTTTTAATCTTTTGGGAACGGCTCGTCCCCAACCTGGATGTCCATCCTGACCTCCTTTCCCTCTGAATGGACAAAACTGTCATCCTCATCTTTCCTTCTCCGCCTCCTTCTCCCCTTCTCCTTCTCCTTCCTCTTCCATCTCCATCACCATCACCATCTCCTCCTCCTCCTCCTCCTTCTCCTCCTCCTCCTCCTCCTCCTCCTCCTCCTCCTCCTCCTCCTCCTCCTCCTCCTCTCTCCTCCTCCTCCTCCTCCTTCTTCTTCTTCTTCTTCTTCTTCTTCTTCTTCTTCTTCTTCTTCTTCTTCTTCTTCTTCTTCTTCTTCTTCTTCTTCTTCTTCTTCTTCTTCTTCTTCTTCTTCTTCTTCTTCTTCTTCTAACACCAGCTTAAACAATCCTCTTGTTCAAAGACCAGGAACCAACAGACCTGCATTGGTGATGCCTGAGGCGAAAGGCAGGGGCCCGGCTGCTTCTCCACCTAAAACCCAATTAGACTCGCAACTGAATCTTTATTTAACTTTGACAACGAGGCAGCCCTTGCCGCCTCCTTCCAAGACACAAATCCAGTCCCAATTGGGGCCAGGAGGACCGCCAGTTCCTGATGCCATTTAGCTCCTTCGCATGATTTTCAGTCCTGGCTATGACTACCAAGTCTCTTGGGGAGCTTCAGCCACCAATCGCCCTGGTTTCTTTTCTTTTTTTTAATCCCATTTATATCCCGCCCTTCTCCGAAGACTCAGGGCGGCTTACAATTTAAAGCACAAATCAAATGTGCTTAGCAGTAGCCTTCATTCTATGTATATGCCTGCTTATTAGGGCTTTCCACCACCCCCCCCAAGCGGCATTATTACAAAGTCAGCTTAATTGCCCCCAACAATCTGGGTCCTCATTTTACCGACCTCGGAAGGATGGAAGGCTGAGTCAACCTTGAGCCTGGTGGGACTCGAACCTGCACTAATGGCAGGCAGCTGGTGTTACTTTAAGGAGGCATTAGCCCACTGCTCCACCAAGGCTCTTAAGGTTTCCCCCCCCCTTCTTTCCCCGTCCCCTTTTCTTTCCCGTTTCCCCCCCCCCCGCTTATTCCCTTCCGCTCCCTCACCTCTCCATCTTCTCTCTCCCAGCAGCAGGAGGAAGGCAACACCACCGTCTTTGATTACTCAGCCCACCTGGACTACTGGCAGCTGATTGACAACTTGACCCTGAACCAAACGGAGGAATACGACTGGTACCAAAACTTCGCAGAACCGTGCCGGTTCACCTTTTGTTCCACCTTCATCCGTGGGATTCCAGCTTTCCTAGGGATCAGCTGCACCCTGGGAATTGTAGGCAATGTGATCCTTGGCGTTGCCTTGGCCAAATGCCCTCGGTTCTGGGACCGGCGCCAGCCAGGCAAGGCGGAGCTTGCTCTGCTCACCATCGCAGGGCTGGTTTTTGCCTCCACCTTGCCGTTTTTCGCCCTCGGCATCCGCTGGAATTGGGCTTTTGAAGACCGCCTCTGCCAAACGATGCACGGACTCAAATTCGGGACCCTCTTCGCTCAGGGCTTGCTGGCGGCTGGCAGCGCCTGCCCAAGCCCCTGGGGTCTCCCCAGGCCGCTCCTGCCCAGCCTGCTGTGGACCATGGGCTTCCTCTGCGCCATCCCAGCTGCGCTGGTGAGCAGCGCCAACGGACTCTGCATACCGGACCGTCTCGCCGAGCTTCATGCCTGGTCCCTGGTCCATGTGATCTTCTGCTTGGTGCTTCTGCTCCTTCTGCCGCTCATCGTGGTCTCGGCCACCGTGTGTCTCAAGGGGTGTGGAAAAGGGGGGCACCCCCATTTGAACATCAGCTGGTTTTTTTATCTTTTCTGGGCTCCCTACGGAGTCGCCACGTTCCTGGACATGCTTCAGGAGGAAACTTCGTTTTCCCAAAGTTGTCGGTTTCTGGAACATCTCAACTTGTTCCTGGGCCTGTCGGAAGGATGGGGAATGCTCCACTGTTACCTGTGCCCCTTCTTAATTTTGGGGATGGGCTTTTGTCACCGAAAGACGGCCTAAATGGCGAAGACCCCCAACTGAAAGTCCCTACAGGTAGTCCTCGACAACCAGACTTTCTCCGGCTAAGCAAGGCGCTTGTCGAAATGGGACGTGCCCAATTTTGCAACCTTTTTGCTAAGGGCGGGGGGGGGGTTAAACGAATTGCTGCAGTTGTTAAGTGAATCACAAAGTCATTAAGCAAGTCCGGCTTCCCCACTGACTTTGCTTGTCCGATGTCAGCTGGGGAAGATCGTGTGATCACGTGACCCCGGCCGTCGTAAATACATCCTGGTTTGCCGGGCATCTGAATTTCGTTTCCGGCGACCCTGGGGACACTGCAACTGGTCATCGATGCAAGTCACTTTTTCCAGCGCCGTCGTAACTTCAGACCGCCACTAAAAGAATAACTGTAAGTCGAGGACTATCTGGAGCTTGAGCAATCTGTCCAGCAGTCTCCTTCACCTCCTGTGATGAAGCTCCCGAGGCTGTCTCTGATGCACCGAGATCTCAGCTTCCGCTATGCAACGAACCATGTTCTGTCTTCCACCAGGGTGTTTATTTAGCATCGCAAATAAAATATTTTTTAAATGGGCCTTCTCGTAGACTTTGGCTGAATCGAGTATGGCACCTAGCTGCAGAAAAGACTTTGGATGCTGGAGTTTCAGGTATGATCCCAGTCCAATCAGAATAGAACTGGAAGGGACCTCGGAGGTCATCTAGTCCAACCCCCTGCTCAGGCAGGAAACCCTATACCAGTTCAGACAAATGGCTGTCCAGTCTCTCCTTAAAAACTTCCAGTGTTGGAGCATTCACAGCTTCTGGAGGCAAGGAGTTCCACTGGTTAATTGTTCTCACTGCCAAGAAATATCCTCCTTAGTTCCAGGTTGCTTCTCTCCTTGATCAGTTTCCATCCGTTGCTTCTTGTCCTGCCTTCAGGCGCTTTGGAGAATAGCTTGACTCCCTCTTCTTTGGGGCAGCCCCTGAGATACTGGAAGACTGCTATCATGTCACCCCTCACCCTTCTCTTCATTAAACTGGACATACCCAATTCCTGCAAGCGTTCTTCCTATGTTTTAGTCCCCAGGCCTTTAATCATCCCTGTTTGAAATTATATCTGATTCCCTCCTGCTGGTAGGAGAAAGGTTGGGGTAAGTTGTGTGTGACTACAAAACCTATAAGCAGGAGCCATGGGAGGTCATTGCAAATTTGATGCTTCCTCTTTCTCTCTCTCTCGCTCCCCAGGTAATGGCTGCAAACAAATATATATTGAATCATTGTCACCTGCTTGAGCAGGGGGCTGGACTAGAAGACCTCCAAGGTCCCTTCCACTTCTATTCTATTCTATTCTATTCTATTCTATTCTATTCTATTCTATTCTATTCTATTCTATTCTATTCTATTCTATTCTATTCTATTCTATTCTATTCTATGTAAAATGGGGACCCAGATTGTTGGGGGCAATTAAGCTGACTTTGTAATAATGCCGCTTGGGGTGTGTGTGAAAGCCCTAATAAGCAGGCATATACATAGAATGAAGGCTACTGCTAAGCTTGTAAGCCGCCCTGAGTCTTCGGAGAAGGGCGGGATATAAATGGAATTAAAATAAAATAAAATAAAAATATTCTATTCTATATATATCTCTATTCTATTCTATTCTATTCTATTCTATTCTATTCTATTCTATTCTATTCTATTCTATTCTATTCTATTCTATATATATCCTTATTCTATTCTATTCTATTCTATTCTATTCTATTCTATTCTATTCTATTCTATTCTATTCTATTCTATTCTACTCTACTCTACTCTACTCTACTCTACTCTACTCTACTCTACTCTATTCTAATTTCTATTCTATTCTCTTCTAATTTCTATTCTCTTCTAATTTCTATTCTATTCTATTCTATTCTATTCTAATTTCTATTCTATTCTATTCTATTCTATTCTATTCTAATTTCTATTCTATTCTATTCTATTCTATTCTATTCTATTCTATTCTAATTTCTATTCTATTCTAATTTCTATTCTATTCTATTAACATGGTTGTTGAATTCCGGAGCACATAGGACTTTCCGGAGATAATAATAATACAATTTTTTTTAAAAAAATGACTCATTTAACAACTGCACCAAACTCAATCATGAATTTTCTGTCCCCACTGTGATTTTAAGTCCAGGACCACCTGTAGATTCTTCGCTCAGCCAGGCAGATACAGAGAAACCTCACAATCACACACCTTCCTTGTGGAAAGCACCTCAATCTCTTAGCATTCGCGAGAAGGACATCCGTAATTAGGTGAAGCCCTCTCTTTTCTTCTGATCTTCTAAACTTCCAGCCTTAGCTCCTTCCAAGAAAGGAAATTGTGCTGTGCCACCAGGAATATATATATATATATATATATATATATATATATATATATATATATATATATATATATATATATATATATATATATATATATATATAAAAAGCCCTTGCTTTAAGTGACTGAGTGATTAAATCTGACTTTTGGGAAGCCACGGATGGCAAGGTGCCAGAATAAACATGCTGGTTTTGGGCAGAGCGAGAAGCATCTGGAAGCCTTTGTTAATCAAGGCGGGGGATCATGGACACCACCAGCCCCGACTCTGCTTCTGGGAAGGGCCAACCCAGAGTTGATTACGGCTTCCCTCCAAGACAATTGTAGGAAAATCAACACAACCCGCAGTTTTGGGGGGGGGGAAATAACAAAGCGGCCCATGACATTTAGCGTTTAGCAGCGTTCCAATATTTGAGGGGGATCTACTTATTTTCCAAAGCGCTAGAAGGGAAGAGGAGAAATAATGGGTGGAAACTAACCCAGGAGAGAAGCAACCTGGAATTAAGGAGGCTTTTCCTAACGTTGAGAACAATGGATCGGCGGAACTCCTTGCCTCCAGAGGTTGTGGGTGCTCCATCGCTGGAGGTGTTCAAGAAGAGATCGGGCAGCCACTTCTGTGAAATGGGATAGGGCCTCCTGCTTGAGCAGGGGTTGGGCTAGATGACCTCCAAGGTCCCTTCCAACTCTGGCATTCTGTTATTCTGCAATTCTTTTTTCCTTCCTTCCTTCCTTCCTTCCTTCCTTCCTTCCTTCCTTCCTTCCTTCCTTCCCTCCCTCCCTTCTCCATCACTGGAGGTTTTTAAGAAGAGTCTAGACAGTCATTTGTCTGGAAGCAGGGGGTTGGACTAGATGACCTCCAAGCTCCCTCCCAACTTTATTATTCTACCTTCTATTGTTCTAGTTTCGATTTGGAGACCTGTCAGGACTTCACCTTTGATACACACACACACATACACACACACACACACACACACACACACACACACAGAGAGAGAGAGAGAGAGAGAGAGAGAGAGAGACGTATATATTATACGTAGATGTAGACGTGTATATATGTGTGTGTGTGTTTCTGTGTGTGTGTGTGTGTGTGTGTGTGTGTGTGTGTGTGTGTGTGTGTGTGTGTTTCCAAGCGTCCGAATTTTGATCACATGATCCCGGGGAGGCTGCCAACCCTCTGAATGTCAATCACATGGCCGGGGTGGGGTGTGGGGGACTGCAGTTGTTGTGAGTGTGAAAAGGGGTCAAAAGCCACTTGTTCAGTGCCGCTGTAACTTCAGATGGTCACTAACTGAACGAAACGTCAGCCGAGGGCTGCCCTGTCTAGTCTCGTTTCTGCCTTTTTTCCCCAGACCAGTGTGAAAAATCCCACTCCCGGCTCTGAAGAAAACAGGGATGCAGTTTCAAAAGTTCTTGGGTTGAAGCTGCATCCTTTTCCCCGCAGCATTCTCCTCCTCCACCGACGTGATTAACTTTCCTCTCTAATTGGGAAGCCGGAGGAAAGCTCCAGCTTGCCAGCAATTTCTCCCCTGGGAATCTTAATTATTTGAGCAAGAGGATTCGTAATGAGTACCCTTGGCTTGGCAGCGTAGGGTAGGGGGTAGGAGAAGCTCGCAGACGGAGCCTGGAGCCCCAGAGAGGGGAGGAAAGCCCCCCCACCGGGCATTGCAGCTTGTAAGATAACAATCGCCCTTGCCTCAGGGGTGAATCCTCTCCGGATTATGAATTGCCGACGACAAGAGCTTATGAAATTTCGTTGCAATGCGGCCTGGGGAAGCGACAATTGTAGCTAATGAGGAAGGCAAAGACTAGTTGAACAGTGGAACAACTTCCCCCCCCCCCACCCAGAAATCGTGGCCGCTCCATCCCTGGAGATTTTTAAGAGGAGACTGGGCATTCACCTGTCTGAGACGGGGGGGGTTGGACTGGATGACCTCCGAGGTCCCTTCCAGCTTCTTTTCTATTCTATTCTAGCCAGTTTGCAGGTGGTACAGCCTGGAAGCAGAAGGAAAACTTTTTGCTTTGAGCACCAAAACGTGTAGAGAATAAAGGGAGATGACCTTGAAGGCCCAAGGAGAGCTGGGTGGGAAACAGAATTACATTTTTGGTAAGTAAGTAAGGAAAGAAAGAAGAGAGAGAGAGAGAGAGAGAGAGAGGGAAGGAAAGGAAGGAAGGAAGGAAGGAAGGAAGGAAGGAAGGAAGGAAGGAAGGAAGGAAGGAAGGAAGGAAGGAAGGAAGGAAGGAAGGAGGAAAGAAGGAAGGAAGGAAGGAAGGAAGGAAGGAAGGAAGGAAGGAAGGAAGGAAGAAAGAAAGAAAGAAAGAAAGAAAGAAAGAAAGAAAGAAAGAAAGAAAGAAAGAAAGAAAGAAAGAAAGAAAGAAAGAAAGAGATGGGTCCTGCATCGCTGGAGGTTTTTAAGAAGAGACTTGGACAGCCATTTGTATGAAATGACTTAGGGTTTCCTGCTTGAGCAGGGGGTTGGACTAGATGACCTTGAGGGTCCCTTCCAGTCCTAAGCTTCTATGTTCGACGTGTCCAGAGGGATCAAAACTGCTTCCACGGGACTCTGGCTGGCTTTTTCTCTTCAGGAGAAGATGGTGAAGGCCAAAGAAGAAACTCAGCCAAAATCGGATCTCCCGAGTCTGCTTTGGGGGAAAATTATCACTTTGACGAGCTGATTTGACGGCATTGCCTGATTCGGCTCTAATCGCCCCCATCAAAGCTTGTGCATCTCTAAGTCATTATTGTCGAACTGCATTAAAAGCGGGCAACGGAAACATGACGAATTAGCAAGGCAGCCAGGCGAAGAGGCGGACAGAAATCCGGGTTGCTAAAAGGGGGCTGTCAGTTCCCCGAGGCAGAAAAAGATCAGGAAATCAACTCCGCAGGAAGGCTAAAATAATGTTTATTCAGAAAGGCTATACTGTAATACAGGTAGAGGTTGTCACTGGAGGTTTTTAAGAAGAGATTGGAGGATCATCTGTCTGAAATGGCATAGGGTTCCCTGCCTGAGCAGGGGGTTGGACTAGATGACCTCCAAGGTCCCTCCCAGCTCTGCTCTGATTGGCTCGGAATCATGCCTGAAACTCCAGCATCCAAAGTCCTCTGTTATCCATATTCCATAAATCATCTTTATTTAGTGATTCATATGCTTACTTACTTACTAGATTTGTGCATAGCCCATCTCTTCTAGAGGCGACTCTATCACAAGTTCAGTCTTCTGTTGACCACGCAGATGTTCTTTGTCTCCTGATCTGATCGCTTTCCTTTATTATTATTATTATTATTATTATTATTATTATTATTATTATTATTATTATTATTTCATTATCATTATCATTATCATTATCATTATCATTATCATTATCATTATCATTATTATTTTAATAAAGGAACATCTCACCGCTCTTTGCTCTTTCACAGCTGATAGGGCAGTTGACAAGTTATTAGAAGAGGCAGAGCTTCCTCTCTTGCCTTCGGCCCCAGGACTGCCCACGCTTGGCAGTCCCCTGTCATCCAAGATGGCTTTCAGGTTGGGACAAGAAGTGACAAGCTCATCTGTGGTCTGTAATTGTCCCCTGGCTGGGTCGGGGTGACGTGGCATAGACCTCGGCTTGTCGAGAGAGGCAAGGAAAGTGAATCAGCCATCGTTTGGGGGTAGACACAGGCTGTTGCCTCCACATTTCTGACTTAAAAATGTCAAGGAAAGAAGGAGAGGAGAGGAGAAGAGAATGGGTGGAGGAGAGGAGAGGAGAGGAAGGAAAACGGGTGGAGGAGAGGAGGAGAGGAAAGGAGGAGAGGAAGGAAAATGGGTGGAGGAGAAGAGAGGAGAAGGAGAAGGAGAAGGAGAAGGAGAAGGAGAAGGAGAAGGAGAAGGAGAAGAGAGGAGAATGGGTGGAGGAGAGGAGGAGAGGAAAGGAGGAGAGGAAGGAAAACGGGTGGAGGAGAGGAGAGGAGAAGGAGAAGGAGAGGAGAGGAGAATGGGTGGAGGAGAGGAGGAGAGGAAAGGAGGAGAGGAAGGAAAATGGGTGGAGGAGAAGAGAGGAGAAGGAGAAGGAGAGGGAGAGGAGAGGAGAATGGGTGGAGGAGAGGAGAGGAGAGGAGAGGAGAGGAGAGGAGAGGAGAGGAGAGGAGAGGAGAGGAGAGGAGAATGGGCGGAGGAGAGGAGAGGAAGGAAAATGGGTGGAGGAGAAGAGAGGAGAAGGAGAGGGAGAGGAGAGGAGGAGAGGAAGGAAAATGGGTAGAGGAGAGGAGAGGAAGAAGGAGAGGAGAGGAGAGGAGAGGAGAGGAGAGGAGAGGAGAGGAGAGGAGAGGAGAGGAGAGGAGAGGAGAGGAGAGGAGAGGAGAGGAGAGGAGAGGAGAATGGGTGGAGGAGAGGAGAGGAAGGAAAATGGGTGGAGGAGAAGAGAGGAGGAAGGAGAGGGAGAGGAGAGGAGGAGAGGAAGAAAAATGGTGGAGGAGAGGAAAGGAAGGAAAATGGGTGGAGGAGAAGAGAGGAGAAGGAGAGGAGAGGAGAGGAGGAGAGGAAGAAAAATGGGTGGAGGAGAGGAGAGGAAAAAGGAGAGGAGAGGAGAGGAGAGGAGAGGAGAGGAGAGGAGAGGAGAGGAGAGGAGAGGAGGAGAGGAGAGGAAAGGAAAGGAATATGAGGGAGGGAGGGAGGGAGGGAGGGAGGGAGGGAGGAAGGAAGGAAGGAAGGAAGGAAGGAAGGAAGGAAGGAAGGAAGGAAGGAAGGAAGGAAATCTTGTCAAACTCTGCAAGCTAAGGCTGATCTCCATGACAAGCTAAATTATTCTAACAATAGTTGCCTTGAAAGAAGCCACCATGTTAAGAAATTAAGTATAGTTTATCTATTTGTGCATAGCCCATTGCATGGACACAAATGGTGTTTGTATTATTCCGAATTGACAGTTCAATCTGTTTGGAGAACAAAACCACCCTGGTTCACTGGGCATTCAACCCAGCTGTGATGTCTTTTACCCCTTGACCATCAAAAACAAGATCGACATTCATTCTGCCCAAGGCAGAATCCAAAGAGCTGACTTTCGGGAACAACATGTTGTTGATTTATCAAATTTCATAAAAAGACATTTCCACTGGAGCACCTGACAGGCGTCTTGAGCTGCGAAGCGCCTGACTCTTAACATTTTGTCCGAGTCAACATACAAAGTGCTGATTTTGTTCCTTGGGATGAAAACAATCCCGTCAAAGGCAAATTAAGGACACATCAGCCTGGCCCAAACCAGCATCCATGATCCTGGAGAAGATTTCCAGATCTGGGTTGCAAAAATCTAGACCAATGTTAGAACAAAACATTGATCAATGCCTGAACCTCTTCTTGTATACAGGAATTGAAACAATTCCACTGAAGAAAGTAAATTCCTCTTCAAAAAGTCGTAAAACAAAAAAAAAAATCAGAGGACCCAGGTGCCAACCAAGAACCAAATTCAGGTAAGCCATGGCCACTGCTAATCAGCATCTGAATACTGCAAAAAGCTCACACATGGGACTTGCAACGGTTTGATTCTTAAAAGGTGCTGCAAGAGAGCAGCGCCACCAGAGGGCAGGAACAAGAAAGGAACAAAAAACGAACTCTTTGTCTCCACCTAGTGCTAAGTTGTATGTTAGCTCTCTTTTTTAGGGGGGAAAGCTCACGAGTTAGAGAAGTCAATTCTAGAGATTAATTGAGCCATGGGCGGGCAACAAATGGCCTGAATGAATATGCAGTAGGACACTGACACCCACACAGACACAGACACACCCACACAGACACACCCACACAAACACGTAAGGGAAATGAAACAGGAATCTAGCACACATAGGTTGACCAGCAACCATTTCTTTGTGTTAAATTACAGGTACTCCTCAAGTCATAAAATGGATTTGTTCCCATTTTTACGACTTATTTTGCAAGTGTTAAGCGAACCCCTTGTTTTGGCGTTCGGCGGTTTTGCCCCAGACTCGAAATGAGTGCCAGTTTTTTTCGGGGGGGGGGTGTTTTTGCGAAACCATCCTAAAATGCAACCGAAGTGACCACAGGATGCTACAAACAGCCATAAAATGTGGCTGTGTTGCTGAGCGCCTGAAGAGCAGTTGCGCGATTGGGGTGCAATTGTCCGAACTTCAGATCTGCCTTGCTCATAAGTCGAGGACTCCCCATCCCTTCCACTTCAGGAAGAGTTTTTCTGACCGGAAATCGGGAGGGTGAACCAGAAGCCATTTTGTGAAGACTTTCGCCTCCTCGAACTCAGCTCCCTCACTTATAAAGGAAGGAGAAATGAAGAGCACGGTCTTTTTGGCAGTTCCAAGAAGGATCCATAAAGGTAAAGGTAAAGGTTCCCCTGCACACCCGTGCTAGTTGTTTCCGACTCTAGGGGCCGGTGCTCATCTCCGTTTCAAAGCCGAAGAGCCAGCGCTTGTCCGAGGACGTCTCCGTGGTCACGTGGCCAGCATGACTTGACACCAAAGGCGCACGGAACGCTGTTACCTTCCCACCGGAGTGGTCCCTCTTTTTCTACTTGCATTTTTACGTGCTTTCGAACTGCTAGGTTGGCAGAAGCTGGGACGCGTAACGGGCACTCACTCTGCTACGCGGCACTCGGGATTCGACCCGCCAAACTGCCGACATTCTGATCGACAAGCTCAGCGTCCTAACCCACTGAGCCACTGCGTCCCATCTGCAATATTCGGGTGCCCCCCCCTGCCCCAGGCGGCCTCAGCGACTCTCCGAGAGAGTCCTAACGACCAGAGGACCGCAAGGAATATAAATCCTTCCACTCTCCAACCGTTCCGTCAGAACTGAAGAAGCTTCCTGGATGAGAAGCGAAACATCTTTGAGGCAAAAAACAAAGAAAGTCCAGATTGATTTCGAAAAAGCCGTTTGGAGAGACCCGTCACCTGGAGGATCTCCGTAGGCATCCAGCTTAAAAAGAGCTCTTTTGGCCCCACTGGATGACTTCTGCAGACTCACCCCAAATATTTGTGGGATGGGATTTGGGTTCCACCCCAATCACGCTGCAGGATGAATTGAGAGACGGCCCTGGAGGCTATATATTCGCTGGTTTCGAAGCCAGCTTGCAGCCGCCGCCGAGCTGGGCTTCCCACGGACCACATTCCTTCTCCAAAGCCTCGCCGGACGAAGAGAAGATGGCCCCGTGGTGGGTCTGCTTGCTCCTTTCCGCAGGTCTCTGGAAAACCTCTCTCCAGGAAAGTGAGTATCGGCTGAGTCAGCAGAGGGAGACAAGCAGCCCCGTCTCCAGGAAAGATTTAAAACCGATTTACGGTGCGAAAGAGCCTGGCCCAGAAGGTTGGGCAACTCGACTTGCTCTTTTAGCTTTGACTTTGCACTTTTTAACTTTACTTCTTCTTTTTTTTTACTTTACTCTTTACTTTACTTTGCATTTGACTTTGCTTTGCATTTTCCTTTCCTTTCCCTCCCTTCTTCATCCATTTACTTCCTTCCCTTCCTCTCTTCGTTCTTCCTGCCTCCCTCCCTCCCATTTTCCCTTTCTTTCCCTTCCCTTCACCTCCCTCTGTTAGTCCTTCTTCCCTCCCTCCCATTTCCTTTCCTTTCCTTTCCCCTTCCTTCCTTCTCTCCCTCTTTCTCCCTCCCTTCCTCCCCCTTTCCTTTCCTTTCCTTTCCTTTCCTTTCCTTTCTTCCTTTCCTTTCCTTCCCTTTGCTTTCCCCTTCCTTCCTTCCTTCTTTCCTTCCTTCCTTCCTTCCCTCTCTCCCTCTTTCTCCCTCCCTCCCTTCCTCCCCCTTTCCTTTTCTTTCTTTTCCTTTCCTTTCCTTTCCTTTCCCCTTCCTTCCTTCCTTCCTTCCTTCTTTCCTTCCTTCCTTCCTTCCCTCTCTCCCTCTTTCTCCCTCCCTTCCTCCCCTTCCTTTCCTTTCTTTTCCTTTCCTTTCCTTTCCCCTTCCTTCCTTCCTTCCCTCTCTCCCTCTTTCTCCCTCCCTCCCTCCCTCCCCCTTTCCTTTCCTTTCCTTTCCTTTCTTTTCCTTTCCTTTCCTTCCCTCTCTCTCTTAGTCTGCACTTCGACTTCCTCCCTCCCCCCATTCTTCCTTTCCTTTCCTATCCTTTCCTCCTCCCCTTCCCCTTCTCCTCCCTCCCTTCCTGTCTCCTTCCTTTTCTTCCCTCTTCCTTCCCTTCTTTCCTTTCCTTCCCTCTCTCTCTTACCCCTCCCTCCGCCCCTCCCATTCTCCTTTACTTCTTCTTCTGCTTTCTTTTCCTCTCAGTTCAACAGAAGCTCCAGTCGCTTGGTAAAGGGAGTTGTTTGGGGAGGAAAATCGGCGGTGGAAAACAGACCGTAGATGCAGCGACACAGCTAATAAAAAGCACATATTGTTGGAATGATGAGCGCTGTCCTGTTTCTCAAGAAACCACCTCCTCTTATACACGGGGTGGAATTTGGGGCTGGTTAATGGCGGTAGGTAGCAGTGGGACCTTGCAGACAAGGGGCGGAAATGACATTTCATTTTAATGGGAGGTTAATGGGAAAGGAAATGATTTATGCGATACAAATTATTTAATTAGTTGGTAGCCATAAAGGAAGCAGGGGAGAGTCAGCTGGTTTGGGCAGATGCTGATAAGGAAATATTTCATTTTTCCACTTGGCACAGGAGGCGGCAGCAACGTCCCGTCCTAACATCAATAATAATTTTTTTAAAAAAAAAACCAGCCTGTCAAAAATCATTTTTTTTTTGACTTCCTTTCTTGTCTGCCTCGAAAAGAGACAGACAAAGCCACAGCTAGCTGTTTCTCACGTACGGTGTTAAATAGCGGGTTCTTTGGCACAGGAATGACGACACGAAGCTGAGTTTATTTCGTGCAGAAACTGTACTGGGGGAAATGGCTGCAACTCGCCGCAATATATAGTCTAGCCCCTAGGGGGCAGCCAATAGGTTTGAATCAACCACTGCCGCCTGCAGATAGCCAATTGCAGCACAGGAGACATATAGTCTGGGTTGCTGGAGAGCCGTTAGCTGCTCCAGCAACCCACGGGGTATTCCTCAAGAGCCCAGTACATAACATACGGCATCCGTGGCAAATTGGACTGCAGGACCCAGGATTTGGGGGTGACCCTCCCCCCCAGTAATTGGCCCTTGAGTAAGGAAAGTCAAGAAGGATCTTTGCAAGATGGTGCAGAGAAAGTTCTTATGCGGTGCTTGCGCTTGCTCTATACCTGATTTTTTTGTATTCCTGTCGGCACATTGGATATTCACATAGGGGGCTGTGTCTGCTTCTCAAGCCCTAAATTCCCTTCTTCCCTCCCTCTTCCCTCCTCCCCCTCCCTTCCGTCCTCTCTTCCACTCCTTTTGCAAAATTTTGGTAACCTGGTGACCAAAACCCGGACACCGGCGTCCCAAGGCGAGGCCTTACTAAGGCTTTACAAAGCGGTGCTAACACTTCACGTGTTTTTGAGGCGATGCCTCTGCTTAGGCAACCGATTCGGCTGTGTTTGCGGCTTTTAAGCAACCGTCTGGAAGCTTTCCTGGTGAGGTCAAAGGCTGCCGACCTGGCGACTGATCAGAGCCAGGAGGGGGGGGGAAAGAGAGAGTGGCTGCATTTTGCTTTGGGGGGGTAATAATTGCAGTGGGAGTTGGAGAGACGAGCAGGCTGGCAGATAATAATTAGCCTGGTCTGGAAGCTTCGCAAGGGACATAAATCCCAGACCTACTAATGCATGCACAACAGGGTGGTAAGATGTTATTTCAACAGATAATTTATGGAGCTGTGAGTTTTGGCGAGGACAGAAAGAGGACCGGAGGAAGGGAACGGGGTAGTGAAGGCAGAATGTCCACAGGGATATTTGGCTAACATCTGCGGCCTAACTCGGAACATTCCTATAGTTCTACTATCCTACATATGAAAACACAATCGTGTACTGTTATCCTATTAAGTTAGAACCCTATTGTTCCACTTTCTGTGTTCTGTTATTCCCATTAGCTAAAAAGGTAGCTTCTGATTTCTTTCTTTCTTTCTTTCTTTCTTTCTTTCTTTCTTTCTTTCTTTCTTTCTTTCTTTCTTTCTTTCTTTCTTTCTTTCTTTCTCTTTCTTTTTCTTTCTTTCTCTCTTTCTTTTTCTTTCTTTCTTGTCTCTCTTCCTTCATTTCTTTTTCTGTCTCCTACTTTTTTCTGTCTTCTTTTCCTTCCTTCCTCCCTCCCTCCCTCTCTCCCTCCCATCCTCCGCCCTCCCTCCCTCCCATCTCCCTTCCTTCCTCCCTTCTTTCCTTTCTTCCTCTCTCCTATCTTCCTTCCTTCCTCCCTCCCTCCCATCTCCCTTCCTTCCTTCCTTCCTTCCTCTCTTCCTCTCTCCCTCCCATCTTCCTCCCTCCCTCCTTCCCTCTCTCCCTCCTTCCCTCCCATCCTCCTTCCTCCCTCCCTCCCATCTCCCTTCCTTCCTCTCTTCTTTCCTTTCTTCCTTCCTTCCTCCCTCCCTCCCATCTCCCTTCCTTCCTTCCTCCCTCCCTCCCTCCCATCTTCCTTTATTCCTTCCCTCCTTCTCTCTCTCACACATAACAACTGCACTTTCGAAACACAACCGAAACATTCTCTAGACAAAATAAGCAAATCAGCCGCTTTTATGCACGGGGAGGGTCTTCCGGTGGGAGAACGTTGGCGTGTTTCATAACCAAAAGACGGGCCATTGCTGTCCCACTCTTGACTGAGTCACTCAGGTGGGAACCAAACTTCAGACCACGGGCTATTTTTTCACGCCCGTTTGGGGATTCAAGCATTCTGTCTTCGGCAGGCGCAGGCATTGGACGGTGCCACCATAACGTCTCCGTGGGCTTGGTAATCCAGATCTCGCCAGTTGATGAGCGGGTGGGGGACCTCCCGATTGTCCCAAACTCGGCAAATTTCATCCGGTTGCAGGACCCGGTCCCAAAAGTAGACATCTTCAATCTCTCCCACAAAGCATTGGTTGGCATCAAACTGGCCGCCAACAGAATCTTGCTCCTGTCCCAAAATGATGGAGGCGTTGCCCTGGACCTCGAGATTTTTTATGATTTTTCGAGGTAAGGGTTGCCCATTCCACCACAAAGCAGCCAATCCAGTCTCGGATTCCCAGGTGAAGCAGAGGTGCTCCTTGCAGGTGGATGACACAGGTGCTTTGGAGGTGTCAAAGTTGATGATCCCGTGTTTCATGAAGACGCTCAGGATGTTTTGCTTATTGGTGTGGAGCAAGAACTCATTGTCGTCGTCCTTGGTGGCGTAAGAGAAGAGGACAAACGGACGCACCAAGTCCGTCTGGAACCTCTCGCACACCGTGAAGCCGGTCAGAGGCTTCTGGAGGTCCATCTTCAACTGCACGAAGGCCACGTTGGAAGCCAATGGGAACACAAAAGCTTTCCCTTCAAGGTCTGGGAAGAAATCAACAGAGGAACCATGAATGGTCCTGTCTCCCTCTAGGGAACCTGTCCTAAACACGCATTCTGCTTTGACCATTGACAGTCCTACACCCAAACAACACTGAGGTGCTACAAAGCTTTCCGATCAGAAGCATCTCTCTGACCTTCTTACTTCCTGATATCTCGACATCAAGACCACTCAGGCTTTCCCTTAAATAGACCTTGATCTTTCCCAGAATGCCCTGGGGGAAGGAACCTCATTTTTGTGAAAGGTGCCCCTTCTCTCTGATGCAGAACAGAAAGCAAATATATATATATATATATATATATATATATATATATATATATATATATATATATATATATATATATATATATATATATATATATATATATTCTCCAAGAATGGAAATGTCTTTAAGGTGTTTCTACGATAGCATGTGCTCACATTTCATTTTTGCAATCTTCAATTCGTATCAGGCGTCAGATCAAGCATGGAATAATAATAGCTACAATGGTTACAACAATGAAAACCAAGCAGGAGATGGAGGAGGAGGAGGTGAAGGAAGAGGAGGAGGAGGAGGAGGAGGAGGAGGAGGAGGAGGTGAAGGAGGGGGAAGGAGGAGGAGGAGGTGAAGAAGGAGGAGGAGGAGGAGGAGAAGGAGGAGGAGGAGGAGAAGGAGAAAGTGATGGTGATGGTGATGGAGATGGAAGAGGAAGAAGGAGAAGGGGAGAAGGAGGAGGAGACAAAGAAGATGAAGGAGAAGGAGGAGACAAGGAGGAGGAGGAGACAAGAAGAAGGAGAAGGGGAAGGGGAAGAAGAAGAAGAAGAAGAAGGAGGAGGAGGAGGAGGAGGAGGAGGAGGAGGAGGAGATGAAGGAGCCTTCTTGGAACTGCCCAAAGGACTGCGTTCCACACCCATTTGCACTACTCGGGTGACCCCGAGGGCACAGATAAACCTCCAAGTGGCATCAGAAACTCTCAGGAAGAGTACTAACGACCAGATGACTGCGAGAAATATCAATCCTTCCATTCTCCACTGCTCACTTCAGAAGTGAAGAAGCTTCTTGGATGAGAAGCGAAACGTCTTCAAGGGAAAACCATGGGAGTCCAGCTGGTTTCATGCCAGTACTCACTTTCCTGGGAGAGCGCCCCCAGCAGGCCCGACAGAAGGAGAAGGAAAGAGAAGAAGATCTTCATGCTGAGATAGCCACCTCCAGAAGGACCAAGGACAGTCGATCCAACCCAGCTGGAGCCAAGCCTGCTTTGCGGGTTTCAGCCTTCAACTTCCTAGACTTTTATCCTGAACTTAAAAGGGGTGGGTCTAAATGTCCTGCCAATCCAGGTGCGGTAGATATTTTTGTATTTTCAGACATGCCCGGGTGTCTTTTCCAATCCCTTTCTGCCCTCCAACTTTTTTTTTTAATTCCAATTAATTCCAATTCTCTCTCTCTCTCTCTCTCTCTCTCCCTCCCTCCCTCCCTCCCTCCCTCCCTCTCTCAAGCCCAAAGTTTGCTTAGCAGAAGAAAAGTTAGCAGAAGTTCCTTTCTTTATTATTTGCAAGAGGAGTGGGGCTGACAGGTGCTTAGCCTTTTCGGTCATGGCTTGGCTGCTTCTAAGCCACGATTTTCCCAAATCCACAAACCAGGATGTTGGGAAGGACCCTATTTCTCTCTCTCTCTCTCTCTCTCTCTCTCTCTCTCTCATGCTTCCACAGTTTTTCCCCCAAGAGATTCGTTTCCATCTCTTGGAACAGCTCCAACACTGGAAGTTTTTAAGGAGAGACTGGACAACCATTTGTCTGAAATGGTAATAGGGTTTCCTGCCTGAGCAGGGGGTTGGACTAGATGACCTCCAAGGTCCCTTCTGAGTCTCTTATTTTTTCCTCCCTCCCTTCTCCAACACTGGAAGTTTTTAAGGAGAGACTGGACAGCCATTTGTCTGAAATGGTAATAGGGTTTCCTGCCTGAGCAGGGGGTTGGACTAGATGACCTCCAAGGTCCCTTCTGAGTCTCTTATTTTTTTCCTCCCTCCCTCCCTCCCTCCCTCCCTTCTCCAACACTGGAAGTTTTTAAGGAGAGACTGGACAACCATTTGTCTGAAATGGTAATAGGGTTTCCTGCCTGAGCAGGGGGTTGGACTAGATGACCTCCAAGGTCCCTTCCGAGTCTCTTATTTTTTCCTCCCTCCCTTCTCCAACACTGGAAGTTTTTAAGGAGAGACTGGACAGCCATTTGTCTGAAATGGTATAGGGTTTCCTGCCTGAGCAGGGGGGTTGGACTAGAAGACCTCCAAGGTCCCTTCCAATCATCCCGTTATCCTGTATTCTCTGCTCTCTCTGTGGATCGTAAAGTTTCCTGGTATCAAACAAACTAAGAGAAGGGCTGGATAAAGTAGGGAAAAAAACGTGCCCTGGGTGGTTTTTTTGGAGGTCTAATGCCAGGGGTGAGATTGGTACACAGAGATCCAGCCAGCTGCAATCTTCGCTGGCCGAGGACAGAATGACCAGTGAAAAGAGAAGGTCACCACTCTTGACCTGCTGGTTGTGTTGCAACAACCCCAGGCAACAACACCGCACAAGGGCAGCTCTTCAGAACTGGGGTAGAGTTAAAAAGAAAAAAGAAAGATGGCCACCATGGCGTCCATCTTGGTTTTTTAGACACGACCCCACAGACTGTAGTCCTCACTTTACAGCCATTCGTGGTAAGTTCATTTGAACTTCCAGTGGCACTGAGAAAGGGGATTTAGGACCGGTCCTCGCACTTACGACCAATGCCGCATCCCCGCGGCCACGTGGGTTAAAATTCAGGCCCTTGGCAACCGGCTCGTATTTATGACGGTTGCCGTCTGCTAAGGTCCTGTGACTGTCATTTGCGACCTTCTGACAAACCAAGTCAATGGGGGAAGCCAAGTTCGCTTAATAATCGTGGAGCTGACTTAACAACGGCAGCGATGGGCTTAACGAGAAAGGTCGTAAAACGGGGCACAACTCACTTAGTGAAGGAAATTCTGTCTTGGCTGTGGCTGTAAGTCGAGAACAACCAGTAGCAAAACTGCAAATTAATTTAGTTAGCGCATGGCACTGCAGAGAGATTTACGGACCACGGGATAAAATAAAAAGAATGTCACACACACACACACACACTCTCAACCATAAACAAGTACACACCCACACACTCCCCTGACTTGAGTTTTCCAAAGAAACAATGTGATGGAAATGTACGAAGACACAGTACAAATCAATCTGTCGTCTCTCTCTCTTTCTCTCTCTCTCTTTCTCTTTCTCTCTCTCTTTCTCTCTGTCTCTCTTTCTTTCCCTTTTTCTTTCTTTCTCTCTCTTTTTCTCACCCTCTCTCTCTTTCTCTTTCTCTTTCTCTCTCTTTCTCTCTCTCTTTCTCTTTCTCTCTCTTTCTCTTTCTCTCTCTTTCTCTCTCTCTCTTTCTCTCTGTCTCTCTTTCTCGCTCTTTCTCTTTCCTTTTTTCTTTCTCTCTCTTTCTCTCTCCCTCTCCCTCTATCTCTCTCTCTTTCTCTTTCTCTTTCTCTCTTTCTCTCTCTTTCTCTCTGTCTCTCTTTCTCGCTCTTTCTCTCCCTCTTTCTCTTTCCCTTTTTCTTTCTTTCTCTCTCTTTCTCTCTCTCTGTTCCTCTCTCTCTCTCTCTCTCTCTCTCTCTCTCTCTCTCTCTCTCTCTCTCTCTCTCTCTCTCTCCCCCCCCCCCAGATCTGCAGGGCTATTCCTTCATCTTCTCCCACAAAGGCTACGTGACCTTGGAGGTGGAACAACCTCGAGAACTTCTCGACAACATCACCGTCTGCCTCTGTTCTTTCTCCGACGCGTCAGCCAAACAAGCCCTGTTCTCCTACGCCACCAAAGACCAAGACAAGGAGATCTTGATTGAGAAGGTTAAAAACCTGGATGGCTCTTGGTGGTACACAGTCTACATAGGCGGTGTGCCCCAGCGCTTCCGAGTCCCGGATTCCTACCAAGAGTGGCAGAAGATCTGCATCAGCTGGGCATCGGAGACGGGAGTCCTCACCTTGCAGCTGAATGGAAATGCGTTGCCCAGGAAGGTAGTACGTCAAGGCTACTTCATCAGACCACATGCTTTGGTCCAGCTTGGGCGAGCCCACCACGAGGAGCTGTTCTTCCAAGGAGAGATCCAGCAAGTGTACATGTGGAATTCTACCAACAACGTCTACTCTATCTACAACCCACCCATGATCGGATGGTCCAACCTGAGCTATAACACTCAAGGCAACGTGGTGCTGGAGTACCTTTCCTGGCCACGATATAATTGTTAGATGTAAATTTCCACCTCATAACTTACTCCAGACATCATTAGCCCTTCAGTTCCATCCAGGATCGCTGGTCAAAACCCGGGACGTTCAGATCACATTTGATCACATCCAGAACTTGGATCCCTGCCCGCTTTTACTCGATCAGTTGAATCAGTTCAGACCTTCGAGGCAGGTTGATTTTCCAAATTTATTTTTTGGGGTGTGGGGGGGGGTGTGTGGAAAGAAAGGTAATTTGGCTTGAGGACCTCTGACCGTACAACTGGACCTCCTGATTTGATTTTCAGAAATGTAGTGGCTGGAGATTTGAATCCAATGGCCAAACTGAAGAAGCCGCTTTTTGGGGTCCGTTGCCCCTTACCTTTAGGGTTCAGCCATGCTGTCATTTGTGGGGTCCTTTGGGTGGTTTTCTTGCAGATGTTTCATGAGCTAACTAGGCAACATCATCAGTGCTAGAACAGAAGGGGTTTGCAGAGATGAGGAGGAGGAGGAGGAGGAGGGGGGGGCTGTGGGGACCTTGGTACTCTCTGATTTTGGTTGCTTGCTTGAAGACATTTCACAACCCAACTAGGGAGCATCACCAGTGCTAGAAGGGATTTGCCTTTACTTGTATGTACTACTGGCTTTCTCTCTCAGAGTTGGGGAGAGTGTTCTTGGTGTTTCCTTGATTAAGTTGTTTACTGTTAGCTTGTGTGTCTGCATTGGTCACTAGAGCAACAGTCAAGATTAACACCAACATTAACACTAGACCAACAGTCAAGATTAACACTAGACCAACAATCAAGATTTAACACCAAGATTAACCCTAAACCAACACTCAAGATTAATTCCAAGATTAACATAGACCAACACTCAAGATTAACACCAAGATTAACACTACACCAACACTCAAGATTAACACCAACATTAACACTAGACCAACAGTCAAGATTAACACTAGACCAACAATCAAGATTTAACACCAAGATTAACCCTAAACCAACACTCAAGATTAATTCCAAGATTAACATAGACCAACACTCAAGATTAACACCAAGATTAACACTACACCAACACTCAAGATTAACACCAAGATTAACACTAGACCGACAGCCAAGATTAACACTAGACCAAGGCTCAAGATTAACGCAAAGATTAACACTAGACCAACACTCAAGATTAATACCAAGATTAACAATAGACCAACACTCAAGATTTAACACCAAGATTAACACTAGACCAACACTCAAGATTAACCCTAGACCAACACTCAAGATTAACACCAAGATTAACATAGACCAACACTCAAGAATCACATTAGACCAACAGTCAAGATTAAAACCAAGATTAAAACTAGACCAACAATCAAGGTACTAACTAGATAAACAATCAAAATCACCAAGAACTTTCCCACCAACACTGACAGAGCAAGCAAACCCCACTCCCTTCTAGTACTGATCATATTACCTACTTGGGTCATGAAACGTCTGCAAGAAAAAAACCCAGCTCAGAGAGCACCAAGGACCCTTTATTTCAACCCTGAGCTACAAATATTCTCTCCTATTGAAATCTGGTCCTTTCTTCCTCATTCCCGATCTTCCCCTGTGTTTTTATATGCAAGGATCACATGGATTGTACTTCTGGTAGTAAGCATTAAATGAATGTATTATGTGCCTGCAATTAAAGCCAGCATAGAAATAGCATTAAAAACAGCAGTAATATTGTAACATACTAATCGATTATAAGATCACAATATAAAATAAAGCATCGCTAGATTAAGAGGCTCACAATATCATGCTATTATTATTGATAAGTTTCTGAAGGCCCAAGGAATATAATCCCTTTAGCTTTGTGTAAGAATAATTCTGGATAAGTTAACCTCAAAAAAAAATCAAAGGTTGAGAAACGACATAGTGAAATCTTTACAAATCCAAGGAATAAGATTTTTCTCCCAAATGCATAAAGAGGTGCAGATAGTCCTCATGTTACAACCGTAATTAAATCCTACAAATTGCCGTGAGGGTCGCAAAGCATGACTGGACCCAATTTTATGACTTTTTTTTTGCAGCAGTTAGGAAGCAAACACCAAAGCTCATAAAGCAAACAGGATAGTCCTTAAGTGAACACTACGGTTGTTAAGCAAAGCCATTGTTCGCCGTGAAGTGTTCTTTTTTTTTTGCGAGAAATTGGAAACGATGGCTGATTTCTACCCAAAATGGCCGTGCCCTTTAATAAATTCATCTTCACCCAGCACTGTGTTTTTGTCTGGAATTTCAGTGAGGCAACTTGAAATCCCAAAGATGTGTGCAGCCTCCAGGTTGGGTTGATGAGTGATATTTTATGGAACTAGGGGTATAGTTGTGAGTGCTGCAATTAAGGGAAGAAGGAGGGAGGGAAGAGAGAATGGGGAAGGATGGAGGAAGACAGAGGGAGGGAGGGAGGGAGGGAGGGAGGGAGGGAGGAAGGAAGGAAGGAAGGAAGAAAGGAAAGAACGAAAAAAGAAAAGAAGGCAGTGAACTACTGTGAAGGAGAAGTAGAGAGAGAGTGGGGAGGAGGAGGAGAATTAGAAGAATTGGAATTGGAATTGGAATTGGAATTGGAAGAAGAAGAAGAAGAAGAAGAAGAAGAAGAAGAAGAAGAAGAAGAAGAAGAAGAAGAAGAAGAAGAAGAAGAAGAAGAAGAAGAAGAAGTGGAAGAGGAAGAGGAAGAAGAAGAAGTGAGAAGAAGAAGAAGAAGGAAGAAGAAGAAGAAGAAGAAGAAGAAGAAGAAGAAGAAGAAGAAGAAGAAGAGGAGGAGGAGGAGGAGGAGGAGGAGGAGGAGGGGAGGAGGAGGAGGAGGAGGAGGAGGAGGAGGAGAGGAGGAGGAGGAGGAGGGGAGGAGGAGGAGGAGGGAGGAGGAGGAGGAGGAGGAGAAGAAGAAGAAGAGAAGGAGGAGGAGGAGAGGAGGAGGAGGAGGAGAAGAAGAAGAAGAAGAAGAAGAAGAAGAAGAAGAAGAAGAAGAAGAAGAAGAAGAAGAAGAAGAAGAAGAAGAAGAAGTACTCAATCCTCAGGTGTATGGATTGTGGTTTGCGTAGCATTGAGGTCATCAAGGGCCATAGGCTACTGTCCAATATAAACTCCTACGGTCTTCACTGGAGGACTGCAGCCTCTTTAGTTCCAACCCTTTCACCTCGGTCCTCAGAGAAGCTCATCCTGAGACCTTTTTTTTCAGGAGGGGAGCAATTCCTTCCACCTCTGGAGAATGTTGGAGGATAAGCGATGGAGAATGGAGGTCCACCTTAACCTTGGACATTCCACTGCGACTTGGAAGTTTGAAACCAAACCAGTTCAACCACCAGGATCTAATGCAACACCAATTTGCCTACTTTATGAACAATTTAATTAATTCTCTTACTTCTCCCCTCCCCGAGTCCTATCAGATGACTCTAATGCTGTTGATGTCCTGTCAGGTTGGCCTTTGATATGGGTCACACCACACCAACAGAAGAGACATGACAGTACATGCTGTGCCTTGTTTGGATGCAACGAGTGCTCAAAACAAACAAGGGAAGGTCCACGTTGATCGCCACAGATGAGGTGGTGAATTAGGTTTTCAAGTGCTTCTGGGGTCCCATTTCACTTTGTACCTCAAAAAGTGGAGGCTCCACTTTCTTCCCTTTCTAGATATTTTCAGCTTTAGCTAAAATTAAAACCCATGAAGAACGGTTGCAGGAATTGGGGATGGCTAGTCTAGGGAAAAGAAGGACCAGGAGTGACATGATAGCAGTCTTCCAACATTTGAGGGGACGCCACAAAGAAAAGGGGGAGGGGTCAACCTCTTCTCCAAAGCACCCGAAGGCAGGACAAGAAGCAACGGATTGGAAACTCATCAAGGAGAGAAGCAACCTGGAATTAAGGAGAAACTTCCTGACAGGGAGGACAATTAACCAGTGGAACGGCTTGCCTCCAGAAGTTGTGGGTGCTCCATCACTGGAGGTTTTTCAACAGCCCTTTGTCTGAAAGGGTCTAGGGTCTCCTGCTTGAGCAGGGGGTTGGACTAGAAGACCTCCAAGCTCCCTTCCAACTCTGTTATTCTGCTACTCTACAATCCCAAATCAATTCAATTAACCAGTGGAATGCTTTGCCACCAGAAGTTGTGGGTGCTCCATCACTGGAGTTTTGTTTTTTTTAAGAAAAGACTGGACGCCCACTTGTCTGAAATGGGTTAGGGTCTCCCAGTGGTGGGATTCAGTCGGTTGGCCCCACTTCGGCAGAACCAGTAACTACGTTTTGTTGCCCAGGCCCAGAACGGATTTCCGGAAGCGGCATCCACCCAGAGAACCGGTTGTTCGCATATTGGAATCCCACCCCTGGGGTCTCCTGCTCGAGCGGGGGGGGTTTGGGCTAGAGGACCTCCAAGGTCCCTTTCCAGCTCTATTCCGATTGTTTGATGGATTGATAGTTCCGCTGAGTCTCCCGTTTCCTCTCTCCCCTTTGTGTAGCTTGCAAACAATCTCCTACATCGGTAAAATCTTGGGGGGGATTCAGGTAGCCCTTGACTCACAGCCCTAATGTAGCCCTGAATTTCCTATTGTAAGCCATGACGGTCGTAGGTCCAGCAACCTTGAATCACACATTGGACAGATCAAGAGGTTTGGGGGCCATGCATGAGGACAGGTCCAAGCGCTAATTTTTTCTGTGTCCTAGTTAAGGAAGGAAGGAAGGATGGGAGGAAGGGAGGAAGGGAGGGAAAGAGGAGAGGAAATAAAAGAGAAAGGGAAGAAGGAAGGAAGGAAGGAAAGAAAGAGAGGGAGGAAGGCAGGGAGGAAGAGAAAGAGAGGAAGGGAAGGAGGGAGAGAAAACATGGAGAAAGGAAAAGGAAGGAAGGAAGGAAGGATGGAAGGAAGGAAGGAAGGAAGGAAGGAAGGAAGGAAGGAAGGAAGGAAGGAAGGAAGGAAGGAAGGAAGGAAGGAAGGAAGGAAGATTGGAGGGGTGAAGGAAAGACAGAGGGAGGGACGAAGGAAGGAAGGAAGCTCTGTGTGTGTGTGTGTGTGTGTGTGTGTGTGTGTGTGTGTGTGTGTGTGTGCACGCAGCTGTGGAAACTCTGGCTCAGGGTCCCATGTAGCTTTTGGGTGATCTGTTATAATCTCCAACAATTAACAAGCGACCGGTTGTTAAATGAGGATGACCTGTAGGTTTCAGAAGACATTTTTTTTAGATTTGTGATCTTCTAACACAAGTGTAGACATACACTTTTAATTTTAAAAAGAAACCACAATAGTCTAGCATCATTTTCACAAAGAGTCACGGGCACCAGCAACACAGAGATTTTCCTTTTGGGAAAAACTGCCTTTTCTTCTAGGCGTGCAATGGCCATGCAGATCCACCAGAGGGCCGAATTGTTGCTCTCTGTTTAAAGGTGCAGCTGCCCCCGTGAGCCACCAGAGGGCAAACATCTATCTCTTTGCACCTACATTCTAATCTAATGAGAGAGAAGTTCCCTGAGGATGTTTCCAGCACGTGATGGACTTCAGTTCTCCATCTGATACTTCTAAGTGTCTTCTAAGAGCTTGGAAGACAAAACCTCGGGTCCCAGTGACTGACCCAGATTGGATCCTGCCCCCCTTTTTACTTCCCTTTACAGGAGGGATGGCCAAACTGAGCCACCAGAGGGCGCCCCTATTGCAGACCTTTGGTATATATCCAGATGCCAAAGTCGGACACCAGAGGGCAGACCTTTCCCACTCTTTGGAAAAGCTGGGAATGGAAGGGAGGGAAGGAGGGAGGGAGGAAGGGAGAAAAGGAAGGAGAAAGAAGGGAGGGAGGGAGGGAGGGTGGAAGGAAGGACCAAGGAGAGAAAGGGAAGAAGGAGGAAAAATACAGAGAAACTCATGCTAAGGCATGGAAGATATTTATCTCTTGGATGCTTTGTTGTTGTTGTTTTTAATTTTAATTCCATTTATATCCCGCCCTTCTCCGAAGACTCAGGGCGGCTTACAAGCTTAGCAGTAGCCTTCATTCTATGTATATGCCTGCTTATTAGGGCTTTCACACACACACCCCAAGCGGCATTATTACAAAGTCAGCTTAATTGCCCCCAACAATCTGGGTCCTCATTTTACCTACCTCGGAAGGATGGAAGGCTGAGTCAACCTTGAGCCTGGTGGGACTCGAACCTGCACTAATGGCAGGCAGCTGGTGTTACTGAAGGAGGCATTAGCCCACTGCTCCACCAAGGCTCTTTGTGATGGTATGGTGGGCCCTACACCTGCATTTCGGATTTGTTTCCCCAATAAGAAGAATCCACAAGGAACATGCAGCCGAACATGACAAAAGAAGTTAATTTTATTAATAAACAAACTAGCATGCTCACACCTGCTTCTCATGCACGGATCACCTGCCTGTAATTCATCAACGGCTACTTGAACGATTTGCACCCTGTTGCAGAAATAGAGATTTTTTTTCCCCAAAAAAGACTTTTCTTTTCCTTTCTTTTCTTATTGCCTTGCCTTGCCTTGCCTTGCCTTGCCTTGCCTTGCCTTGCCTTGCCTTTCTTCTTTCTTCTTTCTTCTTTCTTCTTTCTTCTTTCTTCTTTCTTCCAACTCAGGCAGACACACCTTGGGGACTCAGGGCATCCTGCAAAAATACCTCATCCTTGATGGTGTAGCTCAGGGATCTCCAGTATATCAGAGGGTCACGAGGCTCCATGTCGTTCCTGACCATTCTAATCCCAACAAGGTCCAGCACCCGGGGCCACATGCTGACCTCTGAAATCTCCCCCACAAAGGATTGGGCGCTGTCAAATCCCCCTCCGAAGGAATCCTGGTCCTGACCCAGAACGATGGACGCCTCCGGGCTGAGGCTGTAGCCCTTTTTCAAACCTTGTCGAGGAAGAGGTTCTCCATTGAGCCAGAACTGGACCAGCCCATTGCTGGAGTCCCAGGACACACAGATGTGATCCCAGCTTGGTTTCTCCTTCTGGGGAACCTTGAAATTGACTGTTGAACCCCCAACGTAAATGGAATATTCGTTGGCTTGGCTCTTGAAGATCAGGAAATCGTTGTCACTCGACTGGGTGGCGTAAGAGAAGAGGCCATAGGCACGGGACAGGAGGGTGTAGTGCTTCAAACAGACGGTCAGCTTGGTCAACGGTTGCTGGTTGGAGACGGGGAGATACACAGCGGAGGTGGCAGATGGTGCTGGGAAAACAAAGACCTTGTTCTGGAGATCTAAAAGGAGACAAAAGAGATGCTGGTCAGCAGGAAAAGCAGCCTGAGGAGCTGGGCTAACTTCACCTGGCCCGTTTTGGCCCGGCACAAAGCAAAGCGGAGAGGCCACCCAGTTAAGTTACCTAGGAATGGCTGACTTGGTTTTTTCGGGGGTCTTGAAGGAAAGGTTCTGCTCAGTTGAAGTACAGGGAAGGGGGGGCAAGTTTGAATCACTCATCAGACACTCCAAGAGGTCTGGGGGCCAAGAATGAGAACAGGCCAAGGGAAGGAAGGAAGGAAGGAAGGAAGGAAGGAAGGAAGGAAGGAAGGAAGGAAGGAAGGAAGGAGAGGAGAGGAGAGGAGAGGAGAGGAGAGGAGAGGAGAGGAGAGGAAAGGAAAGGAAAGGAAAGGAAAGGAAAGGAAAGGAAAGGAAAGGAAAGGAAAGGAAAGGAAAGGAAAGGAAAGGAAAGGAAAGGAAAGGAAAGGAAAGGAAAGGAAAGGAAAGGAAAGGAAAGGAAAGGAGAGGAGAGGAGAGGAGAGGAGAGGAAAGGAGAATAGAATGGGAGGAAGGTAGGAAGGAAGGAAGGAAGGAAGGAAGGAAGGAAGGAAGGAAGGAAGGAAGGAAGGAAGGAAGGGAATGGGAGGGAGGGAAGGAAAAGAAAGAAGAATAGAATGGGAGGGAGGGAGGGAGAAGAGAATGGGAGGGAAGGAACGGAAAGAAAGAATAGAATGGGAGGGAGCGAGGGACCGAGGAAGGAAGGAAGGAAGGGAATGGGAGGGAAGGAAGGGAAAGAAAGAATAGAATGGGAGGGAGGGAGGGAGGGAGGGTGGGAGGGAGGGAGGGAGGAGGGTGGTGGACAGGGATTCAGATCCCCCCTTACTCATGGAAACTCTTTGGCTGAACCCACCTCAGAAGGATCTGGTGTGGAAATCAACCCACAGTCTTACAATTTGAGATTCTCCATGAACAACTAGCTCTACCATGAACAGAAGATCCAACAGCCCCATCGAGAGCAACGGCAATGAAAAGTTCAGAAAAGTTCACCCAGCTTCTGGAAACCAGATGGAGCTGCTCCTACGTGGGTTTAAGCCTCACCTTCTTGGCCAAAGGATCCCGACAGGCAGGTGAGGATAAGAAGGAGGGAAGGAAGGAGGACCATCTTGGAGGACGATGGAGGAACTGGCTGGTCGCGGGAACGCTTGTGCCGATGTCCTTAGGTGTGGAGCCGTGTCCTTCTTGCAAGGACCGAATCCCCCCTTTAAATGGTGAAACTCTGGGGTGATGCTTGCATGGTTCTCTTGAACATGGAACAAAGAGGCGTATTAACCTTGGACTTTCCCCAAGAGAGTAATTACATTGCAACATGCTTTGTAATGTACACAATGTCTCTTCTGTCCCAGCCTACGTGAGTTCTTGTTATGCTCACAAGGGGAAACCCCTCTTCCAAGGAACAAGCAGGAACCGCAAGGAAAAGACCCAACCCCTTTTATTCTCACAGACCTGAGTCAATGTCCAAGGCAAACAAACCCAGTCCACAGAAACTCGATGCTCGACACGAACGGTTGCCTTCGACAACCAGCACCTCCCACACCTTCCCTTTTATAATTCAGCCCAGGCGTGGCTTCCTCATGCCTTCTCCTTTGCCTTTGGAGCCGCCCCATTGCCTTCCTCTGTCCTACTCGCTTCTCTTGCCTGCGCTTTCGTGCATCCTGGATTTGTCCCAACTGTTCTTCATCACTGTCCAACTCAGACTTCCAGCACAGCTGTGTCTCAGCCTGAGCGCGAGTAGAGGGGCCAGGCTCCTCATCCGACTATCAGTTCTCCATCTGATACTTCTAACTTTCTTCCAAGAGCTTGGAAGACAAAACCTCGGGTCCCAGTGGCTGACCCAGATTGGATCCTGCCCCCTTTTTTACTTCCCTTTACAGGAGGGATGACCGACCTGAGCCACCAGAGGGCGCCCCTATTGCAGACCTGTGGTATACCCTGCCTTTTCTTTTAAGGTGCAGATGCCAAAGTGGGACACCAGAGGGCAGACCTTTCCCATTCTTTGGAAAAGCTGGTAATGGAAGGAAGGAAAGGAGGGAGCGAGGGAGGGAGGGAGGGAGGGAGGGAGGGAGGAAGAAAGAAGAGACGGTGGGACGGAGTGATTTTTTTTCCCCAAAAGAGAATTTTCTTTTCTTTTATTTCATTTCATTTCATATTTTATTTTATTTTATTATTTTATTTTATTATTTAATTTAATTTAAGAGCCTTGGTGGAGCAGTGGGCTAATGCCTCCTTAAGTAACACCAGCTGCCTGCAATTATTGCAGGTTCGCATCCCACCAGGCTCAAGGTTGACTCAGCCTTCCATCCTTCCGAGGTAGGTAAAATGAGGACCCAGATTGTTGGGGGCAATTAAGCTGACTTTGTAATAATGCCGCTTGGGGGGGGGAGAAAGCCCTAATAAGCAGGCATATACATAGAATGAAGGCTACTGCTAAGCACTTTGATTTGTGCTTCTTAGATTGTAAGCCGCCCTGAGTCTTCGGAGAAGGGCGGGATATAAATGAGATTTATATTAACCAGCGGAACAACCTGCCTCCAGAAGCGGTGAACGCTCCAACACTGGAAGTTTTTAAGAAGAGACCGGACAGCCATTTGTCCGAAATGGTATAATAGGGTTTCCTGCCTGAGCAGAGGGTTGGACTAGATGACCTCCAAGGGATGATCTCACAAACCCACCCACCCCAAACGTCAACAGCCGTCTTCAAGGGCAGCCCCAGGCAACGTCTGTTGCCGTAGTCTAAGCATTGGGGGGGGGGAACTGGCAGGCTTTCTGGCCATCCCTCTTGTAGCGAAATGGCACAATCCCCTCCCACCAGGAAAGCCACTTCCTTTGGATTCTTTTTTCCTTTTGTTTTTTTTTTCAGTTTAAAAGCAAAAGGGGGAGAGAGAGAGAGAAAAACATTCACCGAATCACGCATAAGCAGCTAATTTTATTGCCAGGAGATTCGAACGCCCCCTCGCGATTGGCGGGCGTCTACAAATCAATCGCGATCTATTTCAGCTACCTGCCATACATTTGCAAAGCTGCGGATCATTATTTATTGATTTTTTTTCCCTCCCCCCCCAAAAAGGAAATTGCTTTTCTTCCCCATTTTTTTTTTTTTTGGAGGGAGGGGTTGTTGTTGTTTCTCTCTTCCTTTTTGAAGGCAGGACTTGCTCCTCAGCAGCTCAAGAAACCCGTTGCAAAGCCTCTTCGACGCGGGCACCGCCCGTAGCTGTATAATTAAAGGCTCTCCACCTGAGCCAAGGATGAGGGACGTCGCCGTTTTTCTGGACCAGATTAATTTCTTCCGCCTTCAGGACCCGGGGCCACATGTTCACGTCCGCCATTTCCCCCAGAAAGCATTCTCTCTTGCCCCAGGCATCCAGCTCGTGGCCCAGGGAGATGCTTCCGTTTTGGCCCATCTTGTAACCCTTCCTCATGACAAAGCGAGGGAGGAGATCCCCGTTCAGCCAGAAGTGGACCAAGCCAGTGGTGGAGTTCCAGGCCACGCAGATGTGCTGCCACTCGGCCTCCGACCTCTTCAAAGGCGCGACGACTTGGCTCATCCCACCTATGACAAGGTTATAGGAGTTGGGGTTGGGCTTCACAATCTGGAAATCCTTGCTCTTCTGCTTGGTAGAGTAAGAGAAGAGGGTATAGGGGCGGAACTGGAGGGGGGCGTATCTCAGGCAGACGGTGAAGTTGGTCAAGGGCTGCGGAAGGGAGACATTCAGAAATACGGCGGCCTTCTTGTTACCGGCTGGGAAGACAAAGACTTTCTTCTGGAGATCTGCAAGGGGACAAAAGACATCTGCGTTAACAGGACACCTGCCTACGATCGGGTGAAGGATTGCGGCTAAAAACACAATGCTGCTAAGGTGAAGGAGAGCTGCTAAAATCGGTGGAGAGATAAGAGGAACTTGAGCCCTGACCAAGAAAGACTAGACTAGACTAGACTAGACTAGACTACAACAGAACAGAACAGAATAGAATATAGATGGGATGGGATGGGATGGGATGGGATGGGATGGGATGGGATGGAATAGAATAGAATAGAATAGAATAGAATAGAATAGAATAGAATAGAATAGAATAGAATAGAATAGAATAGAATAGAATAGAATAGAATAGAATAGAATAGAATAGAATAGAATAGAATAGAATAGAATAGAGATTAGATTAGATTGGAACAGATGGGATAGAGTAGACTAGAGTAGAGTAGAGTAGAGTAGAGTAGAACAGAACAGAACAGAATAGAATATAGATGGGATGGGAATAGAATAGAATAGAATAGAATAGAATAGAATAGAATAGAATAGAATAGAATAGAATAGAATAGAATAGAATAGAATAGAATAGAATAGAATAGAATAGAATAGAATAGAATAGAATAGAATAGAAATTAGAATATAGATTAGATTAGATTAGATTAGATTAGATTAGATTAGATTAGATTAGATTGGAACAGATGGGATGGAGTAGAGTAGAGTAGAGTAGAGTAGAACAGAACAGAACAGAACAGAATAGAAATTAGAATAGAATAGAATGCTCAGTAACAACAGCAGAGAGACTCCCCCAAGGATGGCCAAATTCCGCAGTTATCAATGCTAATTTCAAGGCAGAAGTTCTCCCACAAATATCAACCATGCCATGTTCCATTGGGTGCAATTTAAGAGAAAAGTAGAATGCCGGCTCTGTACGCACGTGTGAACAAATATGAACACCTCTGACCGCAAGCCACATTTAATCTGATTTCGCAAAGTTTGTATTTGCCCTCTTATTGCATCTGTGTTGAGAGGGAAGCCAATTTGAAATCTGATATTTTTCTTGTTTTTATTTAATTGGAATCGAAGCGGCCCCTTCAACTTCTAATTCAGTTTTAATTTCGACGAGAGTGCCAACGCTAGCAGCTGAAGATTCTGCCTTCCTTTTTAATTGATTACTGCCTAATTTTAAATTTATGTGCCTTGTAAGTTGTGAGTCGTAAGTTCCTCCTGCTAAATTTGTGGCCTTTTTATGTCCAGCAAAATGGCAATGTAGAAATGACACTAAGGGCAAACTTGAGCTTGAATTAGAGGAAAGTGCAGCTTTTTCCTCTTCAGAGATAAATATCAAGATTTGGGGTTATGTTTAATGCGTCCCTTTTAATAGAGGAGGAAAAATTACTCAACAGCTACTCCAGGTCTGCAACCTACACCCTGATCTTTGTAATCCCGTTGGAAATATTGCCATAAAATGCTGGGCTATAAAACGCCCAACGAAATAGCGATATGGTGATAAAAGCAACTGAGATTTTTCCCAAAGAGAGTCCTTTAGAGGTAGCCCTTAATTTACGACCACAGTTGGGACTAGAAGGCAGTTGCTAAGTGAGTCACACAGTCCTTAAGCAAATCTAGCTTGCCCCTTTGACTTGACATGGCCATAAGTGCAAAGACTGCTTGTAAGTTGGTTTTTTTCAACGCTGTTTTTGCATGGAATGGTCACTAAACAAATGGCTATAAGTTGAGGACTGCCTGTATCATTACCACTATCTAGTAACCCTGCTTTAACTTACTACTAAATTGCTCATCGGAGAAACCACGGTATGTTGTTGTCCATACACCTGTAATAATGCATGATAGCCCCAAAGGTGTTGAACTCCAGCGTGAGGTCTTGGAGGACCTCTACTTGACCTCTGAAACTCCTTCTCAAGGCCAGCTTCTCCTTCTCACCAAGACGGGCTGATTCAGTGAGAAGATGGTGGACCAGGAGTTCAGGTCCCCCCTTACTGATGGAAACTCTACCTGGGCTTTGGCTGTACCCACCTGAGAAGGAACCTGTGAGGAAATCAACCCACATTCTACATGACCAACAAGCTCTACCATGAACAGAAGATCCAACAGCCCCATTGAGAGCAACGCCAATGAAAACTTCAGAGAAGTTCTGGAGACCACAGGACCCTCAATGGACAGATGGAGCTGCTCCTACGTGGGTTTAAGCCTCACCTTCTTGGCCGAAGGATCCTGACAAACAGGCGAGGATAAGAAGGAGGGAAGTAAAGTGGACCATCGTGGTGGACGATGGAGGAACCGGCTGGTCGCAGGAACGCTTGTTCTGATGTCCGTGTCCTCCTCTCAGCTTCTCAAATGAGGACACCCCTCTGAACTTTCTCTTGAACTTAGAACAAGGGGCAGGCTGAACTGTTCCTTTTGTTTTCCCAGTGTCCCCATGAACGTAATGATAACGTTTAATCAGGATTAAATCAACCATCCTAATTGCCCGTAAATATGATTGATTGATCTGCAGATAAATAAACAAACAACTCAAGTCACGTCAAGTTGATTGCGTTGCTTTGATATTCCTCTTAAACCTAAAACAAAGGCAGTTATTATCCGTAGTCTGCCTGGAATATTCTTATCTTTGCCATGTCAAAATGTCATCCTTCCCTCAACAGGCCCAAGTCAGATGGGTGGGTTCCACGTCTGCACTTGGAAGGCTTGATGATGGCTCCACCAGCTGAGGAATTCTGGGCCATGATCTATATGTATCTCTATATATCTGTGTGTCCATCCATCTATCATCTATCTATCTATAGATCTATCTATCTATCTATGTATCATATACCTATCATCCATCTCTCTCTCTCTCTCTCTCTCTCTCTCTCTCTCTCTCTCTCTCTCTCTCTCTCTCTCCTTATCCATATCTATCTATCTATCTATCTATCTATCTATCTATCTATCTATCTATCTATCTATCATCTATCTATATCTATCTATCTATCTATCTATCTATCTATCTATCTATCTATCTATCTATCTATCTATCTATCTATCTATCTATCTATCATCTATCTATATCTATCTATCTATCTATCTATCTATCTATCTATCTATCTATCTATCTATCTATCTATCTATCATATACCTATCATCTATCTATCTTTCCCATCCATATCTCTCTCTCTCTATCATATACCTATCATCTACTTATCTATCATATATCTATCTATCTATCTATCTATCTATCTATCTATCTATCTATCTATCATCTATCTATCTATCTATCTATCTATCTATCTATCTATCTATCTATCTATCTATCATCTATCTATCTATCCATGCAGGCTATGGATTGGACACGCCTGTTCTAGAGTCTTCTTCAAGGGCAGCCCCTGGAAGCCCCTGTTGCAGTAGTCTAGGCATAGGGTGAATTTGCTGGAGGTGTGCTCGCTCTGCTCAGTCCCCATGTAACAGAGAGAAAAGTCGCAACCACCTGGCGGAAAGCCCCAGATCCTTTCCAGCTATTTAAAAAAGAAAAAAGACACACAATTCAGCGTATGGTGAATAAACAGCTTCTTTTATTGCCAGGAGATTAGAACGCCCACTTATAATTTTGATATCATCTATCTATCCGTCACGATCTACTTGAATGATTTGCAATACATTTGCAGAACTGCAGATTTCTCCCCCCCCCTCCAAGAACTTTCCTTTCCTTTCCTTTCATGTTTTTTTTTTAAAAAAACATTTGGAAATCTTAATGTTTTGGAAGTGGAGAAGACTACGGCATTGTTTTTGTAACAACCACGTAATCCTGAACAGTGTAACTAAGCGATCTCCAGTCGATCAGACAGTTAGGGACGGAATCCTCTTTCATGACCAACCCGATTTCATCAGTGGTCAGCACCCTGGGCCACAAGTTGACCTCTGTCATTTCGCCCACGAAGCATTGCTTGATGTCAAAGCCGCCTCCAAAGCTATCCTGCTCCTGGCCCAAAATAATGGATGCCTCAGGGCTGATCTTGTAACCCCTTTTCATTCCCACACGGGGGAGAAGTTTTCCGTTGAGCCAAAAGTGGACCAGTCCATCCCAGGTGTTCCAGGAGACGCAGATGTGTTCCCAAGCTGGAAAAGGCCTTGTAGGAACTGTGAAATTCCGCTTTGATCCTCCCAGATGAACGGAATACGTGTTCCGATCTGGCTTGAAAATCAGGAAATCATTGTCTTTCAAGCGGGTGGCGTAAGAGAAGAGAGCAAAGGAAAAAAACAGTGGCGTGTGGTGTTTCAGGCAGACGGTGAGATCCGTCAAGGGTTGCTGGAGGGTGGCGTTCAGACGCACGAAGGCCTTGTTAGTAGCTACTGGGAAAATGAAGACCTTTTTCTGGAGATCTGGAAGGAAACCAAAGACATCTCTGTTAGCGGAAGATCGGCCTAAGATCGGGTAGTGGGAGACGAAGAAAAGCTGCTAGCAACACGGTGGACAGAGAAGAGGAACTTGAGCCCTGAGCAAGTAACATGGGAAAACCTTTTGGACAAGAGCCTTGGTGGAGCAGTGGGCTAATGCCTCCTTAAATAACACCAGCTGCCTGCAATTAGTGCAGGTTTGAGTCCCACCAGGCTCAAGGTTGACTCAGCCTTCCATCCTTCCGAGGTAGGTAAAATGAGGACCCAGATTGTTGGGGGCAATAAGCTGACTTTGTAATAATGCCGCTTGGGGGGGGGGGCGAAAGCCCTAATAAGCAGGCATATACATAGAATGAAGGCTACTGCTAAGCTTGTAAGCCGCCCTGAGTCTTCGGAGAAGGGCAGGATATAAATGGAATTAAAATAAAAAATAAAAAAATAAAGCCCCCCCCCCCGTTTTGCCAAGTGATGATTATGTGCCCCAGCCATTCTTTCTTTTGGATCCAGAAACAATAAGACACTAGAATAGAATAGAATAGAATAGAATAGAATAGAATAGAATAGAATAGAATAGAATAGAATAGAATAGAATAGAATAGAATAGAATAGAATAGAATAGAATAGAATAGAATAGAATAGAATAGAATACGAAATACGAAATACGAAATACGAAATACGAAATACGAAATACGAAATAAGAATGGAATGGAATGGAATGGAATGGAATGGAATAGAATAGAATAAGAAATAAGAAATTAGAATAGAATAGAATAGAATAGAATAGAATAGAATAGAATAGAATAGAATAGAATAGAATAGAATAGAATAGAATAGAATAGAATAGAATAGAATAGAATACGAAATAAGAATGGAATGGAATGGAATGGAATGGAATGGAATGGAATGGAATGGAATGGAATGGAAGAGAAGAGAAGAGAAGAGAAGAGAAGAGAAGAGAAGAGAAGAGAAGAGAAGAGAAGAGAAGGATAGCCTAGCCTAGCCTAGCATAGCATAGGATGGAATTTAGAATAAGGGAGGAAGGCAGGGAAGGAAGGAAGGAAGGAAGGAAGGAAGGAAGGAAGGAAGGAAGGAAGGAAGGAAGGAAGGAAGGAAGGAAGGAAGGAGATGGTGGACAGGAGTTCAGATCCCCCTTTACTCATGGAACCACTTTGACTGAACCCACCACAGACGGATCCTGTGAGGATATCAACCCACAAACTTACAATCTGACATTCTACATGACCAACAAGCTCTACCATGAACAGAAGACCCACAGCCCCATTGAGAGCAATGCCTGGCATTGGTGGGTCTCACCCAGCTTCTGGAGACCACAGGACCTTCAATAGACAGGTGGAGCTGCCCCTACGTGCCTCACCTTCTTGACCAAAGTGTCCTGACAGGTAGACCAGGATAAGAAAGAGGGAAGGAAGGTAGACCATCTTGGTGGATGATGGTCACAGGGACTCTGGATAGCCCTCTTCGACTGATGTCCTTGAGTGCGGAGCTGCGTCCTCCTTCCAGGACCAGGTCAACTTCTCAAGATGATGACACTTCTCTGCTGCGTCTTTGAACTCAGAACAAGGGGCGGGCTGAACCGTCCCTTTTGTTTTCCCCGTTTCCCCATGAATTGATTGATTTCATTTAATCAGGACTAAATCAACCCTCTCTAAGCCTGATTGACTGATCCCTAGATGAATAAACAAACACCTCGAGTCACCTCCACTTGATGACGTTGCTCTGATGTTCCTCTTAAACCTAAAACAAAGACAGTTATTGTCCGTAGTCGCCATTCCGGATCCTTGACCAGAATATTCCAACGGCTCAAGTCACGTCAGCTTTTGGCCCTGACCCAATTTTACCATCCCTTTTATTTTAATTCATTTTGCCATCGCTTTTATTTTAATTCGAGGGAGACCCCGGTCACGTCTCTCCTCTGGAGGCCCCTCAGCTTGTGACTTACGACTTACGTTGCTAAGCAAGACAGTTTTTAAGTGAGCCGCACCCAATTTTAAAATCTTTTTGGCTGTGGCTGTTACGCAAATCACATTAACCGCAGTTAGTAAGCAAACCCAGCTTCCCCCGATAACTTTGCGTGTTGGGAGCTGGCTGGGAAGGTCACCAACGGTGAACACGTGTCCCCAGGATGCTACAACAGTCTTCAACACCTGTCGGTTGGCAAGGCACCCAATTTTGGATCACACAACCCATGGTGTGGCTAGGACAGTCGTAAGTGTGAGGACTGGGGTTTTTTTTCCGGCGAGGTAACTTCCAACGCTCACTAAACGAATGGCTATAAGTTGAGAATTATTTATAAAACAAATCTCCCCATTCATTTTAGGGCAATGATATCATAAGCTCACACGTCAATGGTAAAACCCTAGAAGAGGAGTCCCCCAACTGTGGGCCGTGGCCCAGTAGTAGGCTGTGGCTTGCTGGCCACTGGGCCATGGGACAGGGTGGCCATTGTGTACACATGTGGTTCACACCTTCCCACTTGTGCTAGTGCTGCGGCTGCGGGGCGCAAGAATTGGGCGCTGCGCCACAGGGCGCCACAACGGGCCACCACTGCGTTTTTGCACCCCACGGTCGGGGGGGGTCAATAGGCTGACTCTGTAAACTGCTTAGGGAGGGCTGGAAAGCACCGCGAAGCGGTCTAGAAGTCTAAGGGCTATTGCTATTCTTTTGAGCCACCTTGTGCAATTAAGAGAAACAGAAGAGAAAAATTCAGCGTATCATGATGAACAAGCAGCTCATTTTATTGAATGCCCGCTTGTGATTTCCGGGCACGAATCATCCACATGTCAATCACGACCTACTTCCTAATTTGCGATACAGAAAAACTACGCATTTCTTTTTTTCCCCCCCCCCCCAAAGAATATCCCCTTTCTTTCGTTTCTTTTCTTCACTTTCTTTTTCTTTTCAGAGGCAGGCCTTCCATTTTGAGGGAACCTAAGGCACTTCATCCGTAAGGACCACGTAATCCTGAAGGGTATAATTAAAAGAATTCCAACTGGCCAGGGGTTTAGGGAGCGTGTCCCCTTTCATGAGCAACCTGACGTCATCAGTGGTCAACACCTGGGGCCACACGTTGACTTCCGACATGTCCCCCATGAAGGATTGGTTGATGTCAAAGCCTCCTCCGAAGGTATCCTGGTCCTGCCCCAAAACGATGGAGGCCTGGGGGCTGATCCTGTAACCCCTCTTGGTTCCCAAGCGGGGGAGAAGAACTCCGTTGAGCCAAAAATAGATCAAGCCACTTGTGGAGTTCCAGGAGACACAGATGTGTTCCCAGTGCGGAATAGCTTTCGTGGGAATGTTGAAATTTACCACTGAGCCACCGACGGTAACTGAATACAGGTGGGGTTTGTCCTTGAAAATCAGGAAATCGTTGTCGTTGGATGGGGTGGCATAAGAGAAGAGGGAGTAGGAACGGAACAGCGGGGAGTAGTGTTTCAAGCAGACGGAGAGGCTGCTCAAGGGCTCTTGAAGGGGCACATTCAGAAGCACGGAGGCCTTCCTGGAAGCTGCCGGGAAGACGAAGACCTTCTTCTCGAGATCTGTAAGGAGACCAAGACATCTCTGTTAGGAAGGCGAGCTATCTAGGATTGGGTATCGGAAGGAGGGCTGCTAGCAACACGATGGGCAGATAAGAGGATCTGGAGCCCTGAGCAAGAAAGTCACGTGGGAAAACCTGTCCAACAAGCCTTGGCTGTTTTGCCAAGGGCCAGGGCAGTGAAGGGCTGCTCCGTCCATTGGTTCCTTTGGAGCCAGAGACAATAAGCAGAGCAGCCAAGCTTTAAAAGCTCACTGACTCAAGGCTGACAGCCTTCTGTCCTTCCGAGGTCGGTAAAACAAGGACCCAGATTGTTGGGGGCAAGAGGCCGATTCTGTAAACTGCCTGGACAGGGCTGTAAAGCACTGTGAAGCGGTAGATAAATCTAAGCGTTATGGCTATCTTCCTTTCCTTCCTTCCTTCCTTCCTTCCTTCCTTCCTTCCTTCCTTCCTTCCTTCCTTCCTTCCTTCCTTCCTTCTTTCCTTTCCCAGTGGTTACCAGTGGTTAGGATGTAGCATTGCAGGCTAACTCTGCCCACAGCCAGGAGTTCAATCCTGACCAGCTAAGGTAGAGTCAAGCCTTCCATCCTTCTGAGGTCGGTAAAATGAGGACTCATATTGTTGGGGGAGAATACGCTGACTCTGTAAAGCATTGTAAAGAACTGTGAAGCGGTAGATAAATCTAAGCGTTACGGCTATCTTCCCTTCCTTCCTTCCTTCCTTCCTTCCTTCCTTCCTTCCTTCCTTCCTTCCTTCTTTCCCAGTGGTTAGAATGTAGCATTAAGTCTAAGTGTTTATATCTTCCAACATCTAGTAATAACCCTTAGCTTACTACTACATTGCTCTTAAGAGTCACCATTGGAGAAACTATTTAGATTGTTGTCCATTGGGGTCCTGAACAAGGTGCAGTAGTGAAGAGAAGACCAACATCCCCATTGAGAGCAACGCCAATGAAAAGCTCAACCGACTTCACCCAGCTTCTGGAGACCACAGGGCCCTCAATGGACAGATGGATCTGCTCCTACGTGGGTTTAAGCCTCACCTTCTTGGCCGAAGGATCCCGACAGACAGGCGAGGATAAGCAGGAGGAAAGGATAGAGGACCATCGTGGTGGACAATGGAGGAAACGGCTGGTCGCAAGAACTCTGGGCAGTTGTCTCGTTCTGATGTCCTTGGGCGCGGAGCAGTGTCCTCCTTCAAGGACCGAATCAGCTTCTCAAATGAATGACGCTTGTCTGATGTGCCTCTTGAACTGAGAAGAAGGGGCAGGCTTAGCTGTCGCTTGTTTTCCCCATGAATGAACTGAGGTCATTTCATCAGGACTTAAATCAACACCTAAAGTGTTAGTATCGCTTTATACTGCACCGGTGAAGCCACACTTTGGAATATTGGCTCCAGTTCTGGTCATCACGATACAAAAAAAGATGTTGAGACCCTAAGAAGTGTGTAAGGAGGAGCAAGAAAGATGATTAGGGTGTGTGTGTGTGTGTGTGTGTTAGATTTAGATTTAGATTTTATTAGATTTATATACCGCCCTTTTCCCGTAGGACTCAGGGCGGTTTGTGTGTGTGTGTCTGGAAGCTAAAAATATATGATGAAAGGTTGCAGGAACTGGGTATGTCTAGTCTGACGAAGAGAAGGACCAGGGGGGACATGATAGCAGTCTTCCAATATTTGAGGGGATGCCACAAAGAAGAGGGGGGGGTCAACCTGTTCTCCAAAGCCCCTGAAGGCAGGGCAAGAAGCAACGTATGGAAACTGATCAAGGAGAGAAGCAGCCTGGAATTAAGGAGAAATTTCCTGACAGTTAGAACAATAAACCAGTGGAACTACTTGCCTCCAGAAGTTGTGGCTGCTCCATCACTGGAGGTTTTCACAAAATGGTCTCTTTGTGAAAACAGCTCATTATTTGTGTAAATTATTCAAATTGCTAATAAATTCTTTATTAGCCTTCCAAATTCTTTATTAGCAATTTGAATAATTTACACACACACACACAGACACACAGACACACAGACACACACACACACACACACACACACACATATATATATATATATATATATATATATATATATATATATAGAGAGAGAGAGAGAGAGAGAGAGAGAGAGAGAGATGAAAGAAAGAAAGAAATAGATAGATAGATGATAGAAAGGAAGGAAGGAAGGAAGGAAGGAAGGAAGGAAGGAAGGAAGGAAGGAAAGAAAGAAAGAAAGAAAGAAAGAAAGAAAGAAAGAAAGAAAGAAAGAAAGAAAGAAAGAAAGAAAGAAAGAAAGAAAGAAAGAAAGAAAGAAGATGGATGGATAGTAGGTGGATGGATGAATGATCAATGGACGGATAGAGATAGATAGGTAGGTAGGTAGGTAGGTAGGTAGGTAGGTAGGTAGATAGATAGATAGATAGATAGATAGATAGATAGATAGATAGATAGATAGATAGATAGATAGATAGATAGATAGATAGATAGAATAGGCAGACAGACAGACATTGAACAGGCCAGGGAAAAACCAGGTCTCAAAATATGGAAGGAGCCACCATCACATCCCCCTTGATTTCATAACTCAGACTGGACCAATCCAGCAAAGGGGCAGAGTCTCCGTGCCTCTGGAATCCCCTCAGCTGAGATGCAGACAAGACGCTATCCCACAGGTAGACTTCACCGACTTCTCCTTCGAAAGCTTGTTCAGCGTCCAGCGAGCCGCCGTAGGAATCTTGATCCTGTCCCAGCAGGATGACCAGATCCCGTCTGATCCGGTAACCCTTGGCGACCACTTTGCGGGGCAGGGGGATCCTGTTCAGCCAGAGCTGGATGATCCCGGTGGCCGAATCCCAGGTCAGACACAGATCCTCCCCTAGGCCGCTGCCTCTTTCCTCCGGCAGCTGGAAAAGCAGCGCTTGGTTACCCAGGCTGACTTCGTAGCGGGTGGCTTCCTTGAAAACGAGGATCTCATTGCTGTGATCTCGGGAGGCGGCGGAGAACAGGCTGAAATCCTGCTTCAGTTCGGAGTAAAATTTCAGGCAGAGAGTGAAGCTCACCATTTCTCCCTCCTGGCTGGGCTTCAGGAGAACGTAGGAGCTGGCAGAACGCTTTGGGAAGAGAAAGACTCGGTCCTCTAGATCTGACGGAGAAGAAGCGCGAGAGCAGACCGTCAGCAAGCGGAGAGGGGACACACACACACACACACCAACACACCCTGGCATGATCTGTATGTACGATCGGAAGTGGGGAGCCCCTAACGGGTGGGAAATCCCCCCCAAGAGGGTCCCACAAGGGATGTTTTGCCATACAGATGGACCTCGATTTACGAGCGGGATTTCCATTTGCTACTAAGCAAGGCAGAGTGAGTTGCACCCGAGTTTACGCCCTTTTAGGCCACGGTTGTCAAGGGGATCCTATTGTCACTAAGCGAGTCCGGCCTGCCCTATTGACTCGGCTTGCGGGAAGCCGGCAAGGGGTGATCACGTGACCCTGGGGTACTGCAACACGCCAGTTGCCAAGTGCCTGAATTTTAATCACGTGACCGTGGGGGGGCGGGGAGGAGGAAACGGTCGCGTCTTTTCAGCGCCGTTGTAACTTTGGACGGCTACTAAACGAACGTTTATAAGTCAAGGACTTCCTGCAATACATCTCTGGGCCCCCCTTCCCCCTCCAGGCCCCCAAACTCACTGCAGGCGAAGGAAAAACCTTAATACTAACCAGCGTCCTTTTCATTTTTTGCCACTGCAGATTTTTGGAAGAAGATCAGCAGCTCAGCTCAAGGGGGTTGCTTGGACCCTCCTCCCCCCACCCCCCCACCCCCCTGCTAAATTTCCACTACAAATCCCATGCGCCACTTACTTTCCTGTGGCACAGCTTCCTTGAAGCAGAGAAGAAGGATCAGCAAAAATATCTCCATTTTGTTCTCCGGTGAGAAAGAGCCGGCCAGAGACATATCTTATCTGTTCATGTGTTTCTTTGTGTGTGTGTGTGTGTGTTTCTTTTTGTGCGTGTGTGTGTGTGTGTGTTTCTTGGTGTTCAAAGAGGAAAAATATCAATCCTCAGTCTTCCTCGGTCTGGAAGAAGGCTGCAAGTCCTACGATTTATCTTTTCATGCTGGGTTAATAAGTAAGCAACGTGCCGGGGTGGGAAATTAAACCCCTGTTTATCCAGGGTCAGGATGAGGAGCTTGGAGATCTTTTTAGGATTTGGTTGGAAAAACTGCGAGCAACGCGGGGGGGGGGGCGCAGAATCAATATTTGCCTCCCGTCTTTTGAAGTTGATTCTTTCTGAGCCGGGAGTTAAGTAACAGGGGAATTCCTGCCAAGCGCAAGTTGGGCAACTTGAGTTTAAACATAAATTATCCGTAACTGAGTTTAAACACATCCATCGTCAAGAGAAAAGTTAAAAATGAAAAAAAAATGAATAAAATATTTAAAAATAATAAGATAAAGGTAAGGTAAGGTAAGATAACCTTTATTGTCATTTTTTTTTTACTGTGGGCACAACGGCACACATCAAAAGTGAAATTTAGTTGCCCGCTCTCAGAGTGAAACACATACATGACACACCCCTAAACATACTATATACAACATATGTATAGGCCCGCACCCCTACACATAACAAATATTAAATACTATTCATATTAAATATTAAATAAATACATCAATTAAAAACAAACAAACTCAGAGAGTAGGCTCAAGGGACCAGCAGGTCTGTTTCTAGTCCTCTTGAAGGCCACTCCCAGTATTTTTCTAGCCCTTTTGAAAATTCTTGTCCTCTTAAGGCTGGCTCCCGATACGCATACATAACAAATATTAAATACTATTCATATTAAATATTAAATAAATACATTAATTAAAAACAAACAAACTCAGAGAGTAGGCTCAAGGGACCAGCAGGTCTGTTTCTAGTCCTCTTGAAGGCCAGTATTTTTCTAGCTCTTTTGAAAATTCTTGTCCTCTTGAAGGTGGCTCCTGATATGATTCGAGTCCTGGTATGTTTCTAGTCCTCTTGAAGTTTCCTTCTGGAATGTTTCTAGTCCTCTTGAAGGCTGCTCTCCGCCACAGCTTACGCAGAAGAGAGGGTTACAAACAAGCCAGATTCTCACAACCTGCTCCATTGAAGGAATCGTTTTTTTTCTCTCCAAGAGGCCAAACTTGGTTAGTTTGAGGCCGCTTTTTTTTTGGTGGCTTAGCCTGGGTTACTAACTTCGTGAGCCGAATCACGGCCTGAGTTCGCCCTCGTTCAGCAAGTTGTGGCAGGAAACCAGCCAAGGTTTCCCCACGATGAGCATGTAACCTGGACGCGTCCAGATCGCTGAGATCGAGCTGGGGAAGTTGTTGTTGTTGTTGTTGTTGTTGTTATTATTATTATTATTATTATTATTATTATTATTATTATTATTATTATTATTATTATTATTTATTAAATTTATATACCGCCCTATTCCCGCAGGACTCAGGGCGGTTTACAGGGAAAATTAAAAGCATAACATACAAAAATTAAAATCAGTTAAAACAATTAATTAATTCAAGTCCCCGAAATTTAAAAAAAAACCCAATTAAAAAGTTGAGAGTTTGACGACGCTGCCTTGCCCGTTTCGCGCTTAGCGAGGAGAGCGGCGTTCAGAGACGGTCCCTTTGGCTTTTCAGCCCCGTCGTTAGACACGTGGGAATGCTTGGCCGGCTGGTTCCGGGGCAAGCCAAGCACGTGGGAACGGGGCGTTTGCGCCTCCCTCGCTTCCTCTCAGGTACAACCTGGGTTCAATGGAGTCCCAAGCGCAGCGATCGCCCTTTTAGGCAGCCTTGGAAAGCCAGATAAGGGAGCGATGGAGAATGAAGAGCGGGAGGGGAGGGAGGGGGGGGAAAGAAGGGTTGCGCAAATCTTGCAAATCGGGGTGAAGAGTGAGGCACGGGCCTTGCCGGGTCAGCGAGGGTCGTCTGGAGGAGGTGCATTCGCAGAACAGACCCCAGGTCAGCCGGGGACTCTCCTCCCCCGGGGGCTGGCGTTTATTTTTAGGCAGTGTTGCAAGATCTGCAAAAATAAATAAATAAATAGAAGCTATTTTGCTTTCTTCTCGCCTCTCCTGCAATTACTGGGGTCGACCACAAGGAGGCGACAGGACCCTCAAAATGCAATCCTTTTTCTTTCTTTCTTTATATCTATCTATCTTTATCCTCCCCCTCGTTCTCTTTCATTATCTGTCTGTCTATCTATCTATCTATCTATCTATCTATCTATCTATCTATCTATCTATCTATCCATCCATCATTAAATACCTTTTAATCTCTCTCTCTCTCCAAAGTAACATCATAGAGCAGTGTCTCTCGACTTTAGCAACTTAAAGATAGGTTGCTAACTCCCAGAATGCCCCAGCCACCATGTTTTAGGATGGGTGGACTTCAATTCCCAGAATTCCCCAGCCAGCACGCTTACGACAGGTGGATTTCCGCTCCCAGAGCATACCTGGCTGAGGAATTCTGGGAGTTGAAGTCGACCCATCTTAAAACACGGTGGCTGGGGCATTCTGGGAGTTGAAGTCCACCCATCTTAAAAGTTGCCAAAGTTTTGAAACGCTGTCATATCATATTACTCTTCTTTCTCCCCGTGTCATAAATCCATTCTTCCTCTCTGCCCTGGCAGGACTTATGGCGTCAGCGCTGCCCCCCAATTTCTCTTGGGTCGTCTCAGGCCTGTTGGCTGGGCTGGCCATGCCCCGCCTCCCAGCTCATTACCAGTACATGCATGACCACGGGATCCGGCACTTGGTGTCGCTCACCGAGCGGAACCCACCTTATCACGACACCTGCCCGGGCATTCAAGTGCACCGTCTACGCATTGCCGACTTCTGCTCCCCCTCGGCTGAACAGATCCAGCGGTTTCTGCAGATTGTGGAAGATGCCAACGCCAAGGGGGAGGTAAGTGGGGAGGGGGGGCCTTGGCTGTTGCAGCGATGCCCACCCCTTATGGGCCTGACACCCCTGCGAGGTAGGGCCGTCCAAGAAACAGACATGGCAAAGATTTCTAAGAATGTTATAAGGTTCTCAGCTTTGTTAATTTTAGGAGGGGTGGGCTTCAACTCCCAGAATTTGCCAGCCAGCGTGCTTTAAGAGGGGTGGTCTTCAACTCCCAGAATCCCCCAGCCAGCATGCCTTAAGATGGGTGGGTTTCAACTCCCAGAATCCCCCATCTAGCCTGCTTTAAGAAGAATGGACTAACTCCCAGAATTCCCCAGCCAGCGTGCTTTAAGAGGGGTGGGCTTCAACTCCCAGAATTCCCCAGCCAGCGTGCTTTAAGAGGGGTGGGCTTCAACTCCCAGAATTCCCCAGCCAGCGTGCTTTAAGAGGGGTGGGCTTCAACTCCCAGAATTCCCCAGCCAGCGTGCTTTAAGAGGGGTGGGCTTCAACTCCCAGAATTCCCCAGCCAGCGTGCTTTAAGAAGGGTGGGCTTCAACTCCCAGAATTCCCCAGCCAGCGTGCTTTAAGAGGGGTGGGCTTCAACTCCCAGACTAAGCCATGCTGACTGGGGAATTCTGGGAGTTGAGGTCCATCCCTCTCAAACTTTCCAGGGTTAAAAAAAACACACCATTTTTGGACCATACAGGTTGTCCTTGACTTACAACAACTCGTTTAGTGGCCGGTTTCTCATTCATGTATTTGTATTTCTTACTGTTTTTGCTTTCTTTATCCTTTTTTTTCTTTACATTCGTTTGCCTCCATGTTTTACCTTCTGTTTTGAAAGTTGTAATGAAGATCACATAGAAAAAGCAAACGAGGGAAATAATCCTTGAAATGTTTCTTTGTTTTCCCACCCGCCAGGCTGTGGCTGTTCACTGTTTGCTGGGCTTCGGAAGGACAGGAACCATGCTTGCCTGTTACCTTGCCAAGACCCATAAAATCACCGGGGTGGACGCCATCCAGAAAATCCGCCAGTTGCGGCCGGGCTCCATCGAGACGTACGACCAGGAGAAAGCGGTTGTCCAGTTTCACCAGCGTACAAAGTAGCCACAGGAAAGGATGAGACTTACCTGTGAGAAAGAACACAACCGTTGTGCCTCTTTCGGCTCCTTTCTGGGGGGAAAACAAGTTCGCTTTAGAGAATGGATCTAGCAGGGATCCGGTCTGACTGGAGTCACACACACACACACACACACACACACACACACACACACAGAAAGACACAGACACAAAATCACAAAGTTCCTTTATCATACTGTTGTTGTTGTTGCTGTTGTTAGTATTAGTATTATTAGTATTATTATTGAGAAGGATAATTTTAAAAAGTTGGGAGGGACCTTGGAGGTCATCTAATCCAACCCCCTGCTCAGGTAGGAAACCCTCTACCATTTCAGACAAATGGCTGTCCAGTCTCTTCTTAACAGCCATTTATCTGAAATGGTATAGGGCAGGGGTCTTCAAACCTGGCCCCTTTTATGACTTGTGGGCTTCAACTCCCAGAATTCCTCAGCCAGCATGCCTGGCTGAGGAATTCTGGGAGTTGAAGTCCACAAGTCACAAAAGGGCCAAGTTTGAAGACCCCTGGTTTAGAATCTCCAGTTTCAAGGAGGGGGAGTTTCTGGTTAAGGAGTGCCTTAAAGATAAGAAGCTCTCATAATAATAACAATTAAAAAAAAGTTAGATTGTACCTCTCTGGCTGCCAGCTTATTTATTTATTTGCAGGTGGTCTTCGATTTACGACCATAATTACAGTCTTGAGTTGTTGCGGTCGTTAAGTGGGTCACCGGTGACCATAACCGATTTTATGACCTCTTTTTGCAGCCGTACGCAGGGGTTGTTAGAGGAAGCCAGTTCAATTCATTAAGGCGGGGGTCTTCCAACTTGGCCCCTTTTATGACTTGTGGGCTTCAACTCCCAGAATTCCTCAGCCAGCGTGCCTGGCTGAGGAATTCTGGGAGTTGAAGTCCACATGTCATCAAAGGGCCAAGGGAATCAGTTTTTTTATCCCATGTATTTACAACAACACCTGAAAAAGTTGATTTGTCGCCGTTTTTCACATTTACAACCGGGGCAGCCATTTTGATCACGTCAGCAAAATTCAGACGCTTTTGTCAACTGACTTGTATTTATGATGGGCGCAGCATCGCTGGGCGGGGGGCTCGCACTTTGGCGACCTTCTGACAAGCCTTGGTGGAGCAGTGGGCTAATGCCTCCCTAAGTAACACCAGCTGCCTGCAATTAGTGCAGGTTCGAGTCCCACCAGGCTCAAGGTTGACTCAGCCTTCCATCCTTCCAAGGTAGGTAAAATGAGGACCCAGATTGTTGGGGGCAATTAAGCTGACTTTGTAATAATGCCGCTTGGTGTGTGTGTGTGAAAGCCCTAATAAGCAGGCATATACATAGAATGAAGGCTATTGCTAAGCTTGTAAGCCGCCCTGAGTCTTCGGAGAAGGGCGGGATATAAATGGAATTAAAATAAAATAAAATAAAATAAAATAAAGTCCATGGGCAAGCTGGATCCATTTAACGACCGTTTAACTAACCTTATAACTGCAAGGATTGACCTAACAACGGTGGCAAAAATGGTCATAAACTGGGGCAAAACTCACGCAACGACGGTCTTTGCTTAGCAGCCAAAATGGTGGGCTCAGTTGAGGCCGTAAGTCGAGGACTAGTGTAAATTGCAGAAAGAATGTTCTGTTTTATCTCCCGGTGCAATCAAAACACCTCGCTTCCTGAAACAGCCTGCATTTTCTAAGCCGGCGTGACTTCTGGGCCTGCCTCCCCCCTCCTCCTCCCCGCAGCCAGGATTATGGGCAAGGGTGCTCCTAGACTAGAGGAAATTCCCACGCAAGGCCAGGGCCCTCCCGGATCAAAACGTTTCACGCATGAAGTCCCAGTCACAAAAGGGAACGCCAATCCTCAAAAGGGGATTAAATCTGAGAAATTCTACACCCCAAAATAAGTTTCAGCTCCCCAAATTAAGGTGGGGGGTTTTCAGCTCTTTGCAAGGAGTCAAGTCAGTTGCTGCTCAGCAGCCGGGTTTGCATCATTGAGCAGATACCCCATTTGGGGAGGGGGGCTGCGAGGGTCCCATCGGAGCCCCCCCCCCCACCAGCAGCCTTGGGTCGACGTCAGATTGACAGCTTGTCAGGGTGATCTTCCCTTTGTGCCTTCAGCAAGCCAACTCAAAGCGACAGGCTGTTTTGATCTGCGAGACAGCTTGAGCGTTGTGTGTGTGTGTGTGTGCTTTTGTGCGAGAGACCCTCCCTTTAAAAAGAAACAATGGGAGATAATGAGGATTTTTTCCAATGCAGACAAGTGGGGGGGGGAGGGAGAGTCTTGTAACAAAGCACAATCACTCATTTGTGTAGTTGGCAACGGATTTGCCATCCTTGCCTTTCAGCCACGGAATACTCGTTCCCGCTCTGCTCTTCCTACCTCGCAGGGCTGTGGTGCAGCTGCCCGGCAGGCAGGGAGGAAAGCCAGAGGATGTATTTAAAAAGAAGGGAAGAGGAGGAAGAAAAAAAAAGCATGCGTTTGTGATTATTGCTTGGATGTTCCGGGCCGGGTTTTGTGGGGAAGGAGGGGCGTTTTGATGGCTTAAGGGCCGAACCGGAAGCCATGGTAAGATTCGCACTCAACTGCCTCCCAGAAAACATCCTTTAAATACAAAGATCAGTTTGAGGTCTCTGGCGGGGGGGGGGGGTGGGGGGGAATCATATTTGTGGTCTGACCACGAAGCATAGAAGGCAAAATTAACATTGATTTGTGCTTAGATTGTAAGCCGCCCTGAGTCTTCGGAGAAGGGCGGGATATAAATGGGATTAAAATAAATAAATAAACATGCTGCCTATAGGTTTATTTTACATATAAACTATTTTTTTTAAAATCTTAAGTTAGCCACTCCCCGCCTGGTCATTGAGACTGGTGGTCAGATAAACAGGACGGAGGAAGGAAGGAAGGAGAAAGAAAGAAAGAAAGAAAGAAAGAAAGAAAGAAAGAAAGAAAGAAAGAAAGAAAGAAAGAAAGAAAGAAAGAAAGAAAGAAAGAGAAAGACAGAAAGAAAAGGAGAGGGAATGGGAAGGAAAGAAGAAGAGAGGGAAGGGGAGGGAGGGAAGGGGAAGGAAATGGAAAGGAGAGGGATGGGGAAGGAAGGAGAGAATTGGAAGGAGAAGAGAGGAAGGAAGGAAGAAGAATTGGAGAGGGAGGGAGAGAAGGGAGGGAGGGAGAAGGAAGGAAGGGAAAGCAGGCAAGAGGGAAGGAAAAGGCTAAGCAAGCAAGCTAAAGGAAAAGAAAGACTTGTCCTTTTTTAAAAAAAAAAAGTGTGAATCATCTTAGGGAAAACAAACGAAGGAGACAGCTTGAGGTCCTTGCAGCAATATCTGTTGGGGACCAAGAGGGCAGATTTGGCTCAAGGTCCGCCTGTGTCCGATCCTGCATTTTTACTCTCTGAATTCAGAGGAGGGGTGGGGTTGGGGGGGTCTGAACACAACCCCAGCCCCTTTTATGCCCCCCCAAACCCATCCCCGTTTGGGCCCAGCGACGATGGAGCACTGGCAGGTTCCCCCCCCCCGCTGCCCCCCAGCACAAGCCTCTCCAGGAGGGATCTGGCGCCTCTGGCACCCAGACCTGGATTATCTTAAAAGCCACCTTCAAGCCGTATCTTGTTTCCGCCCCTCCAAAGCGGTGATTATAAAAGGATGGAGGAGGGTGGATAATCTCCTCTTTCGGGATACCCACAGCCCATGAATGTTGGCTTGCTGCCTTGGAAGGCCGGGGGTGGGGTGGGGGGGGAAGCCTCCCCCCCAAAATGCAGGAAACAGGTCTGGGTGGGGATTTAGAAGCAACCGTTGGGGTATTAAATGACTTCATTGTATGCTTCCTTGCAATCGGCCAGGGAGGATGTGTGAGGAGGGGGGGCCGCCACAGAGCATTATCACGGCCTGCTCTGGGAAGGAAGAGAGAAAGAAAGAAAGAAAGAAAGAAAGAAAGAAAGAAAGAAAGAAAGAAAGAAAGAAAGAAAGAAAGAAAGAAAGAAAGAAAGAAAGAAAGAAAGAAAGAAAGAAAGAAAGAAAAAGAAAAGGAGAAGGAAAGGAGAAAAAGGAGGGAAGAGAGACAGAAAGAAAGAAAAGAAAGAAAGAAAGAAAGAAAGAAAGAAAGAAAGAAAGAAAGAAAGAAAGAAAGAAAGAAAGGGAGGAGGAAAGGAGAAAAAAGAAAGAAAGAAAGAAAGAAAGAAAAGAAAGAAAGAAAGAAAGAAAGAAAGAAAGAAAGAAAGAAAGAAAGAAAGAAAGAAAGAAGAAAAAGACGAAATGGGGAAGGAAGGAAGGAGGAAAGAAGGGACCACTGCAACATCAAGAAAATCGTGTAGTTTTGCCCCAAATGAAAAGCTTCAGCTCCCAGAATTCCCCAGCCCACCCTGCTTTAAAAAAAGCCGTGGTTGATCCATTTAGTTATTCGTTTGTTTCTCTATCTATCTTATTTATTTATTTAAATTTACACTCTGTACATTTTGCAAAACACCCCCCCCTCTCCTTTAGCGCAGGGTTTTTGCAAGCTCAGCCATTTGTTTCCAGGTTTGGGTGGGCTCTTCCAAGTTCCCCAGCATTCCCCGGCGGACGCAACTTTCCACACCCCAATTGGCTTCCGTTCCCACGTGCCGGCTGTGGGGAATGCTGGGAATTGAAGTCCACCCTTGCCCAAAGTTGAGAAAAAAGCCTGATTTTTTTTTTAGTGGAACCCCTCCAGAGTTTCTCCCTGGAGGGGGTGGGGGAGGGAAAGGAGGAAAAACTACATATCCCAGACACCTTTGCAAAAATAAATCCTCTCTCTCTCTCCCCTCCCCCCCAGTGCCAAGCCACGCCCCTTTCCCTTTCCCTCTCCCCCCCTTTAAAGCCCCCCCCCGGTCCTGCCTTTGCCTCCCGGCGATTGGCGCGTTTGGAAGGCGCAGGAAGGGCTTTCGGGCAGGCGATTGGCGGTTGCCCTGGCAACCAAGAGGCTGGGGTAGGGGGGGGCAGCGGAGCAAAGCCCCCGCCCCTCCATTGTGTGGGAAGTTTCCCCCGGACAAGCGCTCCGGGACGGGGTTTCCACACATCCCCGGGGAAGCGAAGTGGCTCCGAATCCGGATGCGCGGGGGCAGATGTAAAAAAGAAAAAAGAAAAAAAAGGGGGGGGGGGTTGCCTTTGCGCTTCGGAGCAGCCGCGGAGTAAATTGCACGCAGCGGAAAGAGCGCCGCGCCGCGCGCCCGCGGGCGCCGCGTTGCAAAGCGCCCGGCGCGCAAAGTTAGCCTAGCAGCGCTTTGCAGAGCCGCGCATGGCGGCGGCGGCGGCAGCTTCAGACCGGTGCCTGTCCGGACCGGACCGAGAGCCCTGGCCGGGAGTCAGCATCTCCCGGCGGAGGCAAGCAGGTAAGATCCCGGACGGTCCGGTTCTTCCCCCCCCCTTGGGATCCGGATCCTGCGATTCCGGATCCCGGTGCGCTTCGCGGAGTGGGTGGTCGTGTGAACCGGGTTATGCAACGAAACTCCCATGTTTGCATGAGCTTTCGGCCGGGGGGCAGGGTGAGGGTTGTTCTGAACCCGTGCTGGGCTAAAACCCGGGTTTCTGTGGCGCATCCCACCGAGGATTAGTCGGGGGTGGGGTGGGGTGGGGTGGGGAGACACACAAAGAAGCAGAAAATCCGGGATTTTTCCTTTTGAAGGAAGGATCGTGGCGTCCGCCTCACTGAGGACCAGTCTCTTGAAATGCTTCCCCGGCCTAGGAAGTGCTTGCTGGCCGCTTAGCCGGACGCCTGGGTGGGTTCATTTCCCACGGAGCAGCCGAGAAGTGGGTAGCCCCAATTGTGAGAGAGAGAGTCGGGAGCATCCAGTAGCTCTGTTCACACAAACGCATTGAACCCCCTTCTTGCAATTCTCCGCTTTCTGCCTTTTACAGCCTGTTTTGTTTGTTTATTAAATGTGTTTATTATTAAATGTAGCGACTGTTGTGCTGTTGACAAGGGCCGTAAAATCATCAATATAAAAGCCTTTTTAGCCATCGTGTTATGCCCAAGTTGGCACATCTTGCGCCAATGCACAAGATTGGGCCTTTTGGGGTTAGGGTTAAAACAGGTTGTGTGAATTGAGCCCTTCCAGAACTCTCATATTCTCTCCCTCCAGCCAGGGAACCTTGGACTACAATTCCCATCCCCAGCTCCAGCCTGGCAGTCTTCTGATTTGCTTCCTCCTAGATTTAAAATCTCCTAGGCAAAAAAGGCTAGGAGAGGTTGAGGGGAGGGGGGAAAAAATAAATCCTGATTTTGGGGGAATCGCTGCTCTGGAAAGCAAAACTTAAAATACCTTTTTTGCACTGGGAAATTGATTCCAAGGAAGCGGAAGTTTTGTCCTTTTAATTTGAAAAGAGACACGACATTTTCACCCTGCTGTTTGTCACAGCCAGAATGGATGGCGTGGTAGGAACAGAATTATATTGCATTTTGTGGGCAGGGGGGGGGCTGTTGGTGCTGGTTGGGGTTCCTCCTTAAAAGAAAAGTGGGGTACAATTTGTAGGGAATAAAATGACTTCATTGAATCGCTTTGTTAGAGTTTGGACCGCTAAAGAAATTGGAGAAATAAAATTAAGTGTTTAAGAAAGACCTTTTTGGTCTCTTTTTTTGCCCCTAAGACAGATGTCTCATTTTTTTTTCTTCCTTTTTCTCCATCCAAGTTGATGAACTGGTCAAAAAACAAAAGATGTAGAGAAGGGAGAAAATTACTAAATCAGGTTTTGGATTTAATGGACGGGTTGGTGGGTTTATTTTACAGCAATGTGGTCTGCCTGCCGGAGTAAATTCTCTTTCTTCTGAAACAATGTTCTTTTTTTTTCTTTTGTTTTGAAAAATGCCCGTATCTGTTCCTTGTAAGCCTGCAGGTAGAATAACTAAAATTCAGACACATCTTTTTCCGAAGGGAATTCGCTTTAATGGCGAGAAAAATCGCATGGGATATTTGATCTTGACCGCCAGCAGCAGCAGATAAAATAAACAAAATAATTAACCAAAAGACACCTATCTGCTTTGGTACTCTTATCAGATTGGGAAATTAGCAAATCACAAATTAAAATTCTTGCTCCTTCTAAGTTGTAAAGGCTGCTGGGAAAGATGGTCCTTGAGAAATACGTGCGAGAAAATGCTGGCAAAATTTGCAAATTTATTTATTTTGCCTGCTCACTTTACAACTGACCCTGAAGCCAATTACTTATTTCTCAGCCTAACCTACCTCGCAGGGTTCTTGTGAGGATAAAATGAAACCAGCCAGGAGCATTTGCCAGGTTAAGCTGCTTAGAGAGGCCTGTCCAATTTTACAGTAGGATTTATTTCTGCTAATTTTCAAGAAGCCTATTATTGGATACTCAACTGCGGACTTTTAATCTGAATTGCCTGCCTTCTCTTAAAGCGATATTTTTTTTTAAAAAAAATGAGAATAAAATCTTTTTTTTCCCCCAGCTGGTCCTAAAGTTTTGCACTTTTTCCTGGTACAAAATGCAGAGCATCTTTTTTTTTTCCCCAGATGGTCCTAAACTTTTGCACTTTTTCCTGGTACAAAATGCAGAGCGGGCCAAATCCTTTGAAGTTTGTGTGTGGCAGAGATTTAAAAAAAAAAGTGGCATTATCTCCTGTTTTTAATTGAGCTGAATTGCAGACAGGAAGAGAAACAACTCTTGCGATTTGCCTTGTTTTTCTAAAATTGATGCAGCCAATGATGGAGGCCGGACCAGCTTTGGCAGGAAAAAGGCAATTGGTGGGTTGTTGTTGTTGTTGTTGTTTTAGAAGCGGAAATGGAGTTTGAAGTAAAATTTGATTCAAACTGGTCTAACTAAAGGCAAAATAGAGGTTGCTACAGGGACAGCGGAACAAAAGGAGATAAAGGGGGGGGCAATTAAATAAGTGCTTTTTCTCCTGGACACAGTGACGATCCCAAGACACCACCATTAACCTGGTTGGTTCCAAACGTGTGTTTGCATTTCCACAAGGTGCCCAAGATAAGTCCTCATCTTATTGACCATTTAGCAACCGTTTGAAGCTACAATTGCACCTGAAAAGGTGACTTGTGACCATTGTTTTCACACTTAACAACCATTGCAGCATTGACCATTTAGCAACCATTTGAAGCTACAATTGCACCTGAAAAGGTGACTTGTGACCATTGTTTTCACACTTAACAACCATTGCAGCATTGACCATTTAGCAACCATTTGAAGCTACAATTGCACCTGAAAAGGTGACTTGTGACCATTGTTTTCACACTTAACAACCATTGCAGCATTGACCATTTAGCAACCATTTGAAGCTACAATTGCACCTGAAAAGGTGACTTGTGACCATTGTTTTCACACTTAACAACCATTGCAGCATTGACCATTTAGCAACCATTTGAAGCTACAATTGCACCTGAAAAGGTGACTTGTGACCATTGTTTTCACACTTAACAACCATTGCAGCATTGACCATTTAGCAACCATTTGAAGCTACAATTGCACCTGAAAAGGTGACTTGTGACCGTTGTTTTCACACTTACAACCATTGCAGCATTCCCACGGCCCTGTGATCAAAGTCCAGACACTTGGCAACTGACTGGTATTCGCGTCGGTTTCAGCGTCTCCTTTTGCCACCACCTGACAGGCTGGGGTTCCCAACCTTGGCAACTTGTTAAGACTTGTGGACTTCAACTCCCAGAGTTCCCCAGCCAACCACAGCTCTTAAAAGTTGCCGAAATTGAACGTCCCTGGCTTTAAGAGCCATTGTAGAAATAGTACATCCCAAGGCCGAAGCCCTTTGAAATTATATAGCCTGTCTTTTAAAGACAAGACAAAATAGCTGTTTTTATGTAGCTTGCCCCCCTATGTGGGGTTTTCTTTGGAACTGAAATAAGTTTTACGATTCTCGGGTTTTATTCTTTCCTTTCGCAAACTTTGCTCCACCAGGTCAATGCTGAAGGGAGAAATTTCTCACCAAGGCCGGCGTTGCGCAGACGGATCTGCAGGAGATGAAAAGCTGGACCCGGGTGCGAGACACCCCAGCCCGCACTTTGCAAGCGCCTCTGGAGGGCTGTGTTGAAAAGCCAGCCGCGTGGTGCACAAGGAAGGGTGTGATTGTGGGCTGGCAACCTCTTCCTTTTCCCTAAGGGGTTGCTCCCCAAATATCCTGTGCTGCGGGGGGGGTGTCTTGGTATAGCGGTCGTCCTTGCGCAGTGTTTGGCCTGGATAACTGTGCTATGAATTGGTTGCTGAGTTTTGCCTGCATTACCCTGGTCTGCAACAGCCTTGCTGAAGGTAAGTGGGTTTCCTAGATGGGGGGCGGGGATTCCCCCATGGACCCCCGCCAAAACTGAGAATACAATTTGGGGGGGGTGTCAAGACACAGCCCGCTTGGGACCTCTCAGCTCTGTCTTTTTCTAGTAACATAATTCTTAAAACAGAAGCCTTTTCCTCTCGGAGGAATTTCAATACGGCCTTGATCTAAAAGGCTGGCCTTCAAAAACGAGGTAGAAAAACAGAAGCCTCTTTTTTTCCCCTTTGAGGGATTTCGAGACCCCCTTGATTTAAAAAGGTGGCCTTCAAATATGAGGTAGAAAAACGGAAGCCTCTTTTTCCCACTTGGGGGAATTTTAACCAAAAGCAAGTCCACGGGAAGGGGGGGGGCTTCCAAAAAATGAGGTAGAAAAACGGAAGCCTCAGAAAGCGGCTGGTTTGTGTTTTCTATCGATGTTTCTTCCAGCAGGTAACAACAAAGCAGAACCTCGCACGGTGATCGGCCGCAAAGGGGAAGGTGCCCTTTTGCGCTGCAACTTGCTGAAGCCGGACGAGGCGAGTCCCCCTCTTTACGTCATCGAGTGGGTGCGGTTTGGCTTCCTGCTCCCCATCTTCATCAAATTCGGGCTGTATTCCCCCCGTGTGGATCCAGACTACGTTGGTGAGTGACTTGTGGCAGAAGTTCAACCGGGAAAGCTTTCCCCTCCCCCTGGTCTGGGATCGGTGGCGCAGCAATTGGTGGCGTCTGAGCCTTTAGTTTTATAGTTTTAATGTGTGGTTTTTAATAATATCCCTTTAGATTTGGACCCCCATTTGTCTGGAATTTTATAGGGTTTCCTGCTTCCGCAGGGGGTTGGACTAGAAGACCTCCAGGGTCCCTTCCGAACCCTCTTACAGGTAGTCCTCGGCCAAAATTTCTGTTGCTAAGCGAGACATTTTTTTAAAGTGAGTTTTGCTCCGTTTTTAACGACCTTTCTTATCAAGGTTGTTAAGTGAATCTGGCTTCCCCATTGACACTGCTTGCCAGAAGGTCACAAAAGGGGATCACGTGACCCCGGGTCACTGTGACCGTCATAAATGGGAGTCAGTTGCCAGGTGTCTGAATTTTGATCCCTTGACCCTGGGGATGCTGCAACGGTCATAAGCAGGGGTCTTCAAACCTGGCCCTTTTATGACTTGTGGACTTCAACTCCCAAAATTCCTCTTCCTGGCTGAGGAATTCTGGGAGTTGAAGTCCACAAGTCCATAAAAGGGCCAAGTTTGAAGACCCCTGGACACAGGTGTGAAAAATGGCACTTTTTCAGTGCCATTATAACTTCAAATGGACACTGAATGAATGACTGTAAGTTGAGCCTGTATCTAAACTTTGACACCTTGTGGAAACGGTGTCTTGGCCCCATCATTGTGCCCATAAGAAAAAAAAGCAAGATATTTAATTCCCCCAGTTCATTTCTGAAACAGTCTCTAAAAGAAACTCTTTTAAGTCAAGGATCGCCCGTAATTCTATGTTCTGTATGTCTTTTGATTCCGTTGAAATGGTTGCGGAGATCCTAGCAACACACGCCTTTCGCGAAACAAATGAGTCCCCTTCCTGGGTTTCTGGAGCCCCATCATAAATTTAGCCATAAACCAATTTAGTCAGTTCATTTCGAGGGCAAGAAGCAAAGTTCAAACACGCTGGGGGGGGGGCTCTTGTTTCCAGTGGCAAAGCCCGTAGGGTAATTTCAGGAGCCCTCCGATATGGCTCCTCCATTAAAATAATTCAAAGGGTGCTTTTAATTGCGCAGCGCTGCTGATGAATAAAAATCCTATCTTTAATCCCATTGGGTGGATTGCGGATTCGATTTGTCCTGTTTTTTTAAGGCTGCAATAACCCCGACATTTGAGAAATCCTGGCTGTCTTCCAAGAGAGTAAAGGCTCTTTTTAATATGTAGACAATGGACTGGGCTCACCCAGGAGGAGGGTGTGTTTGTGTTTGCAGACAGGTGCTGGCAACTTTGCCCGTATTTATTGATAGCAATGGCAAGATTGATTTAGAGCTTCAGGGTGTGTTTGTTTGGAGAAGTAGGGAAAGCCAAGCCAAAGAAATACAAAATATTCTTTGGTCTTCCGTCAGGCCTGCAGCTGCCACTTTCCCCCCCTTCAATTCCTGTTTATCCTGTTTATAATTTGAGGAAAACGAGGATTAGAGGTGATGCAATAAGAGTTTTCCAATATTTGAGGGGCTGCCCCAGAGAAGAGGGCGGGGGGGGGGGTGTTTTCAACCTGTTCTCCAAAGCGCCCGAAGGCAGGACGAGAAGCAACGGATGGAAACTTAATCAAGGAGAGAAGCAACCTGGAACTAAGGAGACATTTCCTAACAGTGAGAAGAATTAACCGGTGGAACAGCTCGCCACCAGACGTCGTCAGTGCTCCGACACTGGAAGTTTTAAAAGAAGAGACTCAACAGCCATTTGTCTGAAATGGTCTAGGGTTTCCTGCCTGAGCAGGGGCTTGGACTAGATGACCTCCAAGGTCCCTTTCCAACTCTTGTTATTCTGTTATAAGCCTCCTTGGAGGCGATCTGAATAGTAAGATAGTGCCCAGGTTGGGTATCTCAGTGAAAGAGTCAGCTTCAAGTTTGGAAGACAGTAATCCCAGGGGGAAGGTCCCAAGTGTTCTGTGTGGCAATGCAACAAAACTGGATATATATATATATATATATATATATATATATATATATATATATATATATATATATATATATATATATATATATATATGTTTAAGTATTTGTCAAGGCTTAATTAACTCTTTCATTCCTGTTTTGGCCCGGCTCAGGGCTTATCCACAGGAACTAGTCAACTTATGACAGCTCATTATTTGTGCAAATTATTCAAATTGCTAATAAAGAATTTGGGAGGCTAAGATGATCATTTCGAACTCTTTATGTTCTCATCAGTTAGTCATACCCTTTATCTGAGATTCGAACCCGGGCTGATTATATATCAGGCAGTGTTTTAACCTCCTGAGCCACGGGTTCCTTCTCTCTTATATTAGCTGGAAGGCAAGGCAAATGTATGTTTAAGTATTTGTCAAGGCTTTTTGAATGGACCTTGCTATATACATATACATATACATACATATATACATATATATATACACACACACACACACACACACACACACACACACACACACATACAATGTTCAGCTGTTGAAACTATAGACTATATATACACACACACACACACACACACACACATACAATGTTCAGCTGTTGAAACTAGACTATACACACACACACACACACACACACACACACACACACATACAATGTTCAGCTGTTGAAACTATAGACTACAGCACGGGTCCCCAACCTTGGTCGCTGTAAGACTTGTGGACTTCAGCTCCCAGAATTCCCCAGATAATGCTGGATTATCCTTTTTTTTTTCATTCTTCAGGAAAATCAGGAACTGATTCTCAAATGAGTTGGGAAATTTCATAGGTTCTGCAACAACAACAACAACAAAAAAGGATTTTCCAGCATTCTCCGGTGGCCCCAAATGGCCGCTGTTTGCCTTCCCCCCCCTTCTTTACCCCCCCTCGCCCTCTTTCCCCTCCCCCCTCTTTCCTTTTTTCCCGGGTCAAGGAATTTTAAGAGGCGTCTCTGCCCAATTGTCTGGCCAGCCTTTTGAACCCTTTTCTTAACAACCGAGGATAGGAATCTTTCTCGGGATTGTAAACTCTGGCGGACTTGCTCAGACTGGTGGTTGCCTGTGATTATCTGGAGTGGTCCTGCTTTATTTATTTATTTATGGCTGCCTTTTTTTTTTTTGCATTCTCAAACATCTGCCAGTTGGGTTTGGCCAAGCCAAAATCTAGACCGCAAGAGGGGTTGATTAAGCCAGACAACCTGGTGGTTTGCAAGGAAGGGAAACGGCAGAGAGCAAGAAAATGGAGATTATAGCTTAGGTCTGGCTTCTATCTACAGATTTTTTTCTTTATCAGGAGAAAATCCTAAACTGAGTTAGTTGTAGATTCAGGCTTTATTAAAATCTTCCTTCCTTTTCATCTTTCTTTCTTATTTCCCCCTTCCTTCCTTCCTTCCTTCCTTCCTTCCTTCCTTCCTTCCTTTCTTTCCCCTTCCTTTCTTTCTTTCTTCTTTCTTTCTTTCTTTCTTTCTTTCTTTCTTTCTTTCTTTCTTTCTTTCTCTTTCCCTCCCTCCTCTCCTTCCTTCCTTTCTTTCTTTCTTTCTTTCTTTCTTTCTTTCTTTCTTTCCCCTTTCTTCTTTCCTTCTTTCTTTCTTTCTTTTTTTCTTTTTTTCTTTCTTTCTTTCTTTCTTTCTTTCTTTCTTTCTTTCTTTCTTTCTTTCTTTCTTTCTTTCTTTCTTTCTTTCTTTCTTTCTTTCTCTATGATTCTACCCACTCAAACCATGTCATTCTGCATAGTGTAAGGCATTTTTTAAAAAAAGGAAAAAAAAACTTCACCATATAACAAACTTGCTACATAACAAGAAACAAATGCAAGAAAAATAAATAAAAAAGGAGCAAGCTTGACACTTAATATAAGAAAAATAAATAAAAAAGGAGCAAACTTGACACTTAAGAAACACAATGTAAGAAAATAAAACAAGGGGAAAAAAACCACCACATAACTGGAAACGAATACAATACAATTAATCTCCTCACATTTTGCTAATAATGTCCGTGCTGTGAACCTGCATGGCTGGACTAGAAATAAATCACAGTTAGTCCACTTTCTTTGTTTCCCAGCGAAAGGAATAAGCATGCAAAGAGACAAGAATGTTAAATTTTGCCTTGCAACTCAGGCTACTGTATATACAGAGGCGTTGTGTTTGATAAACTGGGTGGCAGCAAGCAGATAGAATAAAATTAAGCATGCGTCGGTATCTGTTTGTTTGTTCTTGATCGCCTGTGCACACACCCTCAAAAGCAGGCCACAATTCATCAGGGTAGCTGAAAGCTTACAGAACTTGCTCCCTTCGCCCTACATCCAAATTTACTGCTTTGATTTTGAATTCTTTCAAAGCAGAGTTTCTCAACCTTGATCGCTTGAGGACGACGGGTGGACTTTGAACTCTCAGAATTCCCCAGTCATCCTGGCTGAAGAATTCTGGGAGCTGGAAGTGAAAAAACGCAGCTTTAAAGAAACAAACATATTCCACATATCCTGCCTTGCCAAAGCTGATAATAATAATAATAATAATTTAATTTCTATACCGCCCTTCTCCCGAAGGACTCAGGGCGGTATACAGGGCAATACAATAAAATATAACATATAAAAATTAATAATATTAAATATTACAGCCCAATTCAATACATTAATACAATAACATTAAAATACCCCTAAACCCATCAGACCAGGCCGGCTTGTTCAAATAAGTCGAGGGTTAACTGTATAAAAGACGAGGCTGAGAGGCGATAGGAGCTTTTAATTAACAAAATGGTTGTCTTTTCTCCTATTGCAATGCAGGTCGGGTACGGATCCAAGCTGGGGCCTCTCTGCAGATCGACCGACTGCGTGCCGAGGATCAGGGCTGGTACGAATGCCGGGTGCTGTTCCTCAACCGCCCCAACAACGATGATGAGTTCCAGAATGGCACCTGGATCCACCTGATTGTCAATTGTAAGCTTTGGATGCCCTTTCCCTTCTGAGCATGGTCTGTCTGGGTTCGGACAGTAAGTGGAAAAAATTCAGTAGAACCACGGTTCTGTTCAAGAGGGGGTTGGACTAGAAGACCTCCAAGGTCCCTTCCAACTGTTATTTTATTCTACTCTACTCTATGCCTATTCTATTCTATTCATTTTCTATTCTGTATTTTTGTTCTACTCTATTCATTTTCTATTCTATTCATTTCTCTTCTGTATTATTTTTTTAATCCCATTTATATCCCGCCCTTCTCCGAAGACTCAGGGCGGCTTACAATTTAAAGCACAACTCTATTCATTTTCTATTCTATTCATTTTCTCTTCTTTTCTCTTCTGTATATCTGTTTTATTCTATTCTGTATTTCTGTTTATTCGTTTTTTATTCTATTCATTTTCTCTATTCATTTTCTCTTCTATTCTGTATATCTGGTCTGTTCTCTTCTAATCTGTATTTCTGTTCTGTTCTATCCTATCCTATTCTGACATTACATCTTGCCAGATCAGGGCAGTCTACTTCGATCAGAGCTGATTACCGAAATTCCACGTGACTAGATTCATTTTCTGGGGTTGCAAAATTGTTCGGAAGCAAAATAAAGTTTTCTCCGCAATTGTTTTTATTGGGTATTGTTGTAGATTGTGATGTTAAAGAAACCAATTTGATGTTGAATATGATAACAGCAGCACGGTTACTGGTGGGACAATATTGGAAGAAGGATATTTTGCCTACTATGGAACAATGGGTGCTTAAAGTTTCGAATCTTGCAGAAATGTCTAAGATTTCTGCTTACTTGAAAGATTATTCACAGGAAAGATATATTTCAGTTTGGAGGAGATGGATAGATTATATTCAGAACAAATATGGGACTAAAAAGTTCCATTTAGCTTATGAGTAGATTTTAGTGGGATATTGTTATTGGTACTTTGTATGTAGTTATGTTAAAGGGGAGTTAAAGCACATTATGAATTTGGTTAATTGTATATTATGCATAATTTTTATTTAGAATATGATTATTATAACTATAATCCTGTATTTAGCTCTGGGAAGTAGGGGGGAAGTGGGCGGGCTTGGGGTGGGGGGGATTTGGGGATATATTGTAAAATTTTGTTTTTGTAAAACTCTTTAATTAAAAAAAAAGGAAGTTAAATTCCCTGGGCAGTCTACTTCGATCAGAGCTGATTACCGAAATTCCACGTGACCAGATTCATTTTCTGGGGTTGCAAAATTGTTCGGAAGCGTCTGTGTGTCTAATTTTGAGGGAGGACTTAGAATAGTCTTTACATTTTATCACGATACTGTTTCTAACATCGGAGGCGCTTTTATACAGAATTTTGCAGAGGGCAAGCAGGCAGACAAAACTGCCTCTCATCATTGGTGGCCTGCTTTTTGGACAATTTTACCCATTTTATTTTTTTTTCCTTCCCTTTGCAAAAAAAAATGTGACTCTTTTCCCCTTTCAAAGCAGACCAGATTGTGACCATCCTACGCCCACACGCATTTTGACCCAAGGATTTCTTGCCCTACGAATGCCGTTCTTTCTTAGCTGATTGTTGACCTCCTTCTAGACGTGCTTTGAACCTAATCCGGTTCTCATTGGTGCTGCTTTGCTAAACCTCGTTGTAATCTCCTTCCTGGCTAATCGTTGCTCTGTGAATGACCAGCCTTGAATTGGGGAGTTGGGGGGGGGGAATCCCCACCCAGGGAGCCGTGGATTAAAATCTTCAACAAAGAGTATCTCACATAGGCTGTTGACTTTGACCAGTTTCGCTAAAACTGAATTTAAATGCTGGTCAAAGGGGGACTTAAGCAAAGGTTGTGACTGTCATATACTCACACAGAGACACACACAGCTACAGGGTTAGAACCAACAGACCCATAAGGCTTGTGTCCCCTCCCTGCATGCTCCCAACAAATCAAACTGCCCATGTTTTCTCCAGAAACCTCGCCAAATATGGAACATCTGAATGAAAATAGTAACCAAACGATTGTCAAAAGAGTTCCTGGTTTTTATAATCATCCTCACAAACCATGAGGTAGATCAATCTGAACTTTTTGGTTAAGCCAGGAAGCTTAAGGATCGAGTTTTAACCAGATTTGCTGGTCTCAACCATCTTGTCATAATGGGAAGGTCCTGTTAACTACAGTGCAGTAGTCCTCGTCTTAACAACGGATCATTTAGTGACACTTGAAAGTTACAGCGGGGGAAACCGCCTAAAGAATGGCCACTTGACCACAGAGCCCTGCAAACGGTCGTAAATGCGATCTGTCGTAAGTCTAGGATTCACCTGCATCGTATTGGTGTTGTGGTGTGGTGTTTTACTGCCGTGCGGATCGTAGTAGCAGAGCTTAAGTAAAACACTCGGCATTTATGTGGAAAGTCATGCTGTTTGTTGTGAGGTTTTAGCAGCCGTGATAAAGTCTGTTCCAAGTGAATGTTAAACCCCAAAATTTGGGATTTATCCTGGCTGTTAAAACCTCACCACAAACAGCACAGGGTGGAGATAGGAGCAAGTGAGAGAGAGGGAGAGAGAAATGAAAGAACGGCATGTGGGAATCATCTGTGCTTTTCTCCATCCGTCTTGCAGCTCCCCCCGTTTTCCAGAAGACCCCGCCAGCTTTCATCGAGGTCCAGGACCAAAAGTCTGTGACCCTCTCCTGTTCGGCCACTGGCAACCCACCACCCTTGGTCTCTTGGAAGAGAGGAAGCCAAAGCATTGAAAATGGGAAAGAAATGCAGGTATTTTGTTTCCTGTGGGTGCCTGTTGCAGTAAAACCTGGATTTAACAGCCTACGTGAAAAGAAAGGTCCGTTAAATACAAAAAGGTAGATCCTTGGCGGCAGTTTAGAAAAACTTCAAACAAGCACAGTTGGGGCCAGACTTCCCATTGCTAAGCAAGTGGTTAAGTGTGCCTGGGTGTGTGTACTTGACCTGCTGCACCCAAAATCCGTTAAATGGAGATCCGTTAAATCAGAGGGTGGTGTTAAATCAGAGCGTCCTAAAGATTGGCTTGTCTTTAGCAACATACCCATTTTTTATTTTCGTTTTCCAGGTGAAAAATGGGACTCTCTTTATTGCTAAAGTTGAACGGACCTGTGCTGGGCTGTACACTTGCCATGCCAGCAATCAAGAAGGCACGATCATTCACACAACCCGCCTCCTAATCCAAGGTAAGTCCTTTCTGGCCTAGAGGGGCTACCGTATTTCCTCAAACATAAGACCTACCCGGAAAATAAGCCCAGCCTAGCATGATTTTTTTTCCAGGATGCTCGTAATATAAGCTCTACCCCCAGTTACGATCGTCAGCCAGACGCGTTTAGTACTCCTGTTGCAACACACAACAGGCTTACTGAATTATAAAATAATAATATATAATTAAATATAAATAAATAACATTGACATTATTTATTTTGAATAAATGTAGATTGTTGTTGTACATGGGAAAAATACGACATCCCGCAAAAATCAGCCCTAATGCGTCTTTTGGAGCAAAAATTAATATAAAACCTGGTCTTCTTTTGGGGGAAATAGGGTAATTAACCGGAAGAGGGATCATGGAGTCGGAAGGGATATTAAGAGGTCCTCAAGTCCAACCCCTGTACCCCAGCAGAGTTCACAATGCCACCCTCAGGCCAGATTCCTTTATGACTTCTTCAAACCGTATTTATTTTATTTATTTATTTTATTGGATTTATATACCGCCCTTTCCCGAAGGACTCAGGGCGGTTTACAGGGTAGTTAAAACCAAATCAATACAAAAATTAAAAACAATTAAAAAAAATTAAATCATCCCTAAAAATAAAAACCCCACTTAAAAATTCTCAGCCTGGTAGTCCTCAAGTGACGACGACAGCGAGAGGGGGAATTTCCTGTCACTCGACCATGCAGTCATAAAGGTGTAGATGGTCTCCAAAATTGTAGTAAGAGTCTCTCACACACACAAAACCACATCTTCCCAGCTGAAAAGACCCAAACACATACACAGGTGGTCCTCGACTTAACAAGAATTCACATATGTTTCTGCAGAAATTCACTTTTCTGTCTCTTGTGTTTTGCCAGGGCCACCGGTGATTGTGGTTCCTCCCAAAGATGTCGTTGTGAACCTCAGCCAAAATGCCTTTTTCGCTTGCCAAGCGGAAGCCTACCCTGCCAACCTCACCTACAGCTGGTTCCATGGGGGCACCAACGTCTTCCACCTCAGGTATGGAGAGGGTACGAAGAAAGAAGAATCCCTCCAAGTTTTTATCTCTGGTGGCAGAAAGTCCTCGTAGTCCTCGCCTTAACGGCCACGACTGAGCCCAGAATATCTGTTGCTAAGCGAAACGTTGGCGAAGTGAGTTTTGCCCCCATTTTACGACCTCTCTGGCTACCGTTGTTAAGCGAATCACTGGGTCTTGTTAAAATTGGCCCGACGGTTGCTAAGCGAATCCGCTTGTCGGAAGGTCACAAAGGGGGGAAATCGCGTGTTCCCGGGAACACTGAATCCGTCATAAAGCGTGAGCCAGTTGTCAAAATGGGATGTCCAAACTCGGCAACTTTTAAGGCCTGTGGACTTCAACTCCCAGAATTCCCCAGCCAGCATCCTGAACTCTGAAAGTTGAAATCCATCATCAGTCTTGAAAGTCGCCAGGTTCGGAGACCGCTGATCTAGGATGAGAACAGAGCTGTCTCTTCGTGCAACTTCATTTGACTCCTCTTTCCTTCCTGATCTCCAGCCATCTCCGGTCACGGATTCAAATCCTGGTGGATGGAAGCCTCTTGGTCGAGAAAACGACCCCGGAGGATTCGGGAAAATATACCTGCACCCCCAGCAACGGGCTGAGGAAATCGCCTTCCGCTTCGGCCTTCCTTACGGTTCTGTGTAAGGGCTGCTTAATTCACCTCTTGATTTAATTTCTGCCACCAAATCGCCTTACCTGGACCTCATTCTTTTCTAGCTTCGTGGTCCACCCTTTGACCTCACAATCCTAGTCCCAAGGATCTCACAACCCCAAGCCCTCCTTTGCTAACACCCAATTCCTTTCTAGCTTCGTGGTGAACCCCTTGACCTCACAATCCTAGTCCCAAGGATCTCACAACCCCAAGCCCTCCTTTGCTAACACCCAATTCCTTTCTAGCTTCTTGGTGAACCCCTTGACCTCAAAATCCTAGTCCCAAGGATCTCACAACCCCAAGCCCTCCTTTGCTAACACCCAATTCCTTTCTAGCTTCTTGGTCCACCCCTTGACCTCACAATCCTAGTCCCAAGGATCTCACAACCCTAAGCCCTCCTTTGCTACCACCCAATTCCTTTCTACCTTCTTGGTCCACCCCTTGACCTCAAAATCCTAGTCCCAAGGATCTCGCAATCTCATGCCCTTTGCTACCACCCAATTCCTTTCTAGCTTCTTGGTGAACCCCTTGACCTCAAAATCATAGTCCCAAGGATCTCACAACCCTAAGCCCTCCTTTGCTAACACCCAATTCCTTTCTAGCTTCTTGGTGAACCCCTTGACCTCAAAATCCTAGTCCGAAGGATCTCACAACCCCAAGCCCTCCTTTGCTAACACCCAATTCCTTTCTAGCTTCTTGGTCCACCCCTTGACCTCACAATCCTAGTCCCAAGGATCTCGCAATCTCATGCCCCCTCTTGCTACCACCCAATTCCTTTCTAGCTTCTTGGTGAACCCCTTGACCTCAAAATCCTAGTCCCAAGGATCTCACAACCCCAAGCCCTCCTTTGCTAACACCCAATTCCTTTCTAGCTTCTTGGTGAACCCCTTGACCTCAAAATCCTAGTCCCAAGGATCTCGCAATCTCATGCCCTCCTTTGCTACCACCTAGTTCTTCTAGCTTCCCTCCCCAGTGCACAGATCTCACAACCCCACCGTTGACACCAGGCTGTCCTCCATCTGACAGATCCAGCTCAAGTGGCTAAGATGCCTCCAGAGACCTTTCTGCCGATCGGCATGCAAGGCACAATCCGCTGCCCCAGCAGAGCCCACCCCCCACTGCTCTCCGTCAGCTGGATCAAGGATGGGCAGCCGCTGGAGGTTGGCAAGGTAACGTTTTGGGGAGGTTGAGGCAGCCCCTGCCCCAGCTTGGTTTTTATCCCATCGTTTTTCCTGACTCCCTGCGTTCTCCCTTCCTGTAGTTCCCAGGCTGGTCTCTGAAAGCCGACGGGACAATTCTCATTGCCACCAGCAACGACGATGCCCTGGGCGTGTACGCTTGTACCCCCTACAACAGTTTTGGAACGGCGGGCACTTCAGCACCCACGCGGGTCCTCCTCAGAGTGAGTAAGAAATTGGAGGGCACGACAAAATGAGCTCTCAGCAAAACGTTCCAGGTATCTCTTGTCTCATGCAATGCTGGCAGAGATGCGTAGCTCCTAGGTCACTCCAGCTTGGCAACTTTTAAGATGGGTTGCTTGTTCCAAAGGCAACTTGGACGGTGACCGTGAAAAGCAAAACACAATCCAGTTGCTTTTTTTTTGAAAAAGCATCTTTTGAGGCAACCAAGAGGCCCTGGTTGACTTAAGGTGGGTTGGTTTCAACTCTGGCTTCGCCTTTCATTGGCGGTTTTAGGCTGCTGTTCTCTTCACGTGAAGCGCTAGTAGTGCTTGATAAAGGCCACACGTGGAATGCTGCCTCCAGTTTTGCTCGCCACGATGTAAAAAAAGATGTGGAGACTCTAGAAAGAGTCCAGAGAAGAGCAACAAAGATGATCAGGGGGCTGGAGGCCAAAACATATAAGGAACAATTGCTGGAATTGGGTAGGTCTAGTTTAATGAAGAGAAGGACGGTGGGGGGGGAACATGACAGCAGGGTTTCAATATCTGAGGGGCTGCCCCAAAGAAGAGGGCGTCAAGCTATTCTCCAAAGCACCCAAAGGCAGAACAAGAAGCAACAGATGGAAACTAACCAAGGAGAGAAGCAACCTAGAACTAAGGAGGAATTTCCTGACAGTTAGAACAATTAACCAGTGGAACAACCTGCCTCCAGAGGTGGTGAATGCTCCAACACTGGAGGTTTTTAAGAAGAGACTGGACAGCCATTTGCCTGAAATGGTATAGGGCTTCCTGCCTGAGCAGGGGGTTGGACTAGATGACCTCCAAGGTCCCTTCCAACTCTGTTAAGCAGTGGTGTTGTGTTTTTTTTCCTGCGGCATTCTATTTTTCAGGATCCTCCCACGTTCACCCTTCGGCCCAAAGAGGAATATTTCCAGGAAGTGGGTCGGGAGCTGCTAATTCCGTGCGTGGCTCAGGGAGACCCCATACCCATCATCTCTTGGACAAAAGTGAGTCCCAGCCGTTTTGCACAAAGTGGAGCATATCCCGACAGATTGAGTAGATGCATTAAAAAAAAAAAGTTAACCTTTTAAGACTGCCGTTTGCATGCCAACCTGCCCTGCAGGCCTCCCGCTCCCAAAGCGGGGTAGAAAAAAATGTGAAAATAAAAATAAAGAACGTCGCTCGGCTTTTCACTTAACGACCGCTTGGTAGAGCGGCACAGTTGCCGGTCCACAATTAGGGTTGTTAATTGAGGATTGCTTGCTGCACGTAAGATGACCGGTTTGATGGGTTTTCCTGCCGCACAGGTGGGCAGCAAGAGCCTGGTCAACGGGCAGATGGACACGAACAGCAGCCTGATCCTGCGGCCGCTGACGAAGGAACAGCACGGCTTGTGGGAATGTGCCGCCAATAATGGTGTGGCCAGGGTTAGTGCCACCACCACTGTCTACGTGTTAGGTGAGTAAATAATAATAATAATAAAGTTGGAAGGGACCTTGGAGGTCATCTAGTCCAACCCCCTGCTCAGGCAGGAAACCCTATACCATTTCAGACAAATGGTTGTCCAGTCTCTTCTTAAAAGCTTCCAGTGTTGGAGCATTCACAGCTTCTGGAGGCAGGTGGTTCCACTGGTGAATTGTTCTCACTGTCAGGAATGTTCTCCTTGGTTCCAGGTTGCTTCTCTCCTTGACTAGTTTCCATCCGTTGCTTCTTCTCCTGCTTTCAGGTGCTTTGGAGAACAGCTTGACTCCCTCTTCTTTGGGGCACTCCCTGAGATATTGGAACACTGCTATCATGTCCCCCCTCGCCCTTCTCTTCATTAAACTAGACCAGGGGTAGGCAACCTTGGCTCTTTTATGACTCGTGGACTTCAACTCCCAGAATTCCTGAGCCAGCATGGGAGTTGAAATCCACAAGTCATAAAAGAGCCAAGGTTGCCTACCCCTGAACTAGACATACCCAATTCCAGCAACTGTTCCTTATATGTTTTACTCAGTCCCCTGATCATCTTTGTTGCTCTTCTCTGCACTCTTGCTAGCGTCTCAACATCTTTTTTTTTTACACGGTCCCTTTTTATAAGTCCTTTTTTTCCCCTGTTGTATCTTCAAACAGTCACTGAACGAATGGTTGTAAGTCAAGAACTACCTGTTATTTCATACCCCAAATTCTGTCTGGCAAAATCTCTTCTTTTGATCGTCCTTAAATCTCTTTATTTATTGTCTGTCCACTGAATCCAGTTAAACTAATGCAGCTCCTTTTCTTTCTCCCCTCCCCGCCCGCCGCCGCCGGAAAAAAATCAGGTACCAGCCCCCACGCTGTGGTCAACGTCTCCGTGTGGCCCTTACGACAAGCAGTTAATGTTACCTGGGAACCAGGGTTTGATGGAGGTTATTTTCAAAGATTCAGCATCTGGTACACCCCAATGTAAGTCTTTGGGCCCACCCTTTGGGGGCTTCTCACCTATTCTATTTCCCTTCCCCCCCCCCTCTCTTTCTGTCAAAATTTAAAATACTTTCCGGATGTTTCATCCACAAATTCGTCTGCATTTCTGCTTTCTTTCCAGGGGGGGAGGCTAAGAAATTCGCCCCTCTGTTTTAAAGCTCGCATTCTGTTGCCTCCATGTTTGTTCGGTTTTTTTTTAACACACGTTGTGTCAGAGCACGCACAGTCTTATTGCGCTGAGGTAACCCAGGAGTAAATGCAGTCAAGCGTGGTTTGTGTTAAATGGTGGTTTATATTACACTATCTACCAATATACACAAGGAACAAAATGCATACACGTGGTAATACAGCCAACTCCCAACACACAGCAATTACAGCAGGAAATGAACGAGAGAGAAAGACTCCAGCAAGGCCTTTCCTTTTATACTCAAGCTCTTAAAGGGATACAGACCCCTGCTGAGTCATTCCTAACACTGCATCTTTCATCTCAGATTATACAAGTTTGAGTTAGCTTCTAAATCATTACCTTGACACGTGGTTTTAATCGTAGATTGAGACGCCTGAACCGGCCCCACCACGACTGGGCCTCTTTACCGGTGCCCGTGGGGGCTTCCCACATCCTGGTGGAGAACCTGCAGCCAGATACGAGCTATCAGTTCAGCGTCTTGGCCCAGAACAAACTCGGCAGTGGTCCGTTCAGCGAAATCGTCTCCATCACGCCTCTGGGTGAGAAGCGGTTGCCGCTTTTCTCGGGACGGGAGACGGTGTTTCTCGATTCCGATCCTCAGGTTTCTGGTCAGTATAGCCCAAGGATAGATAACTGCCAGACCTCCAAGGCTGACCAGGTTAAGAAAGAGGCCATCCAGGAATATAGGTGACCACCTATATTCACCTCAATTTAGAACAGCAGTTAATGGAATGGACAATGGAATGGAATAGAAAAGAAAGTGGAGTGAAGTAGAATATAGAATAGCGTAGCATAGCATAGCATACAAGAGAATAAATAGAATAGAGTAGAGTAGAATAAGAATAAAATAGTAGAAGAAAATAGAGAATAGAATAGAGCAGAATAAGAATAGAATAATAGAAGAGAATAGAGAATAGAACAGAATTAGAATGGAATGGAATAGAATTAGAATAGAATAGCATAGAATAGAATTAGAATTAGAATTAGAAATAGAATAGAATAGAATAGAATAGAATAGAATAGAATAGAATAGAATAATAGAATTAGAATTTAAAATAGAATAGAATAAAGGGGCCCTGGAGGTCTTCTAGTCCAACCCTCTGCACAGGCAGGAAACCTATTCCATTTCAGACAAATGGTTGTCCAATCTCCAATGCTGTTGTAACTTTGAACGGTCCCTAAACCAATGGTTGTAAGTCGAGGGCTACCTGTATTTTACTTTTAAAGTAAAGTTTGCAAGAGTCAGTCGAGGAGGAAGATTTAAGAAGATCAAAGCAATCTGCATTCTTCCTCAAGGCAGTCCCCCCCCCTTTCTTCCTTTTTCAGCGGTCCCAATTCAGACTGTGCCCCCCATCCTTTCCACCACTGCCTCCTTGGTCTTCCTTCCCCCACCCCAGTTCCTGAGATCCAACGAGACCACGCGGGGGGTCCTCCTTCTGTGGGAACCTCCACTCCACGATCCTTCAGCCTTGACCGGATATTCGCTGGAGCTGCGCCAGAATCAGGGAAAGTGGGAGGTGCTGAGTGGATCCATTCCCAGCTCCGAGACCCACTTCCTGGTGCCAGGACTCATCAAGGTGCGTTTGATGCCAGTTCTAGCTTTGCCAGCCCTTGGAGAATCCTCAGCCCGAGGGTGGGGTTTGCAAGTGTATTATTTAGCAACTTGAAGACGTGTGGACTTCAACTCCCAGAATTCCTGTGGCTGGCTGGGGAATGCTGGGAATTGACGTCCACCCATCTTAAAGAATGCTGGCTTGGGAATTGAAGTCCACCCATCTTAATGCTGGCTGGGGAATGCTGGGAATTGAAGTCCACCCATCTTAAAGAATGGTGGCTAGGGAATTCTGGGAGTTAATGTCCACACATCTTAAAGAATGCTGGCTAGGGAATGCTGGGAATTGAAATCCACCCATCTTAAAAAATGCTGTCTAGGGAATGCTGGGAGTTGAAGTCCACCCATCTTAAAGAATGGTGGCTGGGGAATGCTGGGAGTTGAAGTCCACCCATCTCATCATGGTGACATAGTGTCCATTTTGGTGGGCGAACCTAAGGTACATCTGCTAATTCTTTCCCCCTTCCAACACAGGATACATTCTATGAGTTCCGCCTGACGGCTTTTGCCGGTAGCCACATCAGTTATCCCAGCAATGTGGTGAATGTTTCAACCACAGGTAAGTCCCAAGATTTGTGGCATATGATGGGATAGTTAATCCTTTTGCCAGCCAAGGATGTGATTCACCCGGTTTAAATTGTCTTTGGGGGCTAAGACTAAAACTATGTTATTCTATTCTATTCTATTCTGAATAAAGATTCTATTCTATTCTATTCTGAATAAAGATTCTATTCTATTCTGAATAAAGATTCTGTTGTATTCTATTCTATTCTGTTCTATTCTATTCTTTTTTCCCCAAATATAAGCCCTAACGTGTCTTTTGGAGCAAAAATTAATAGAAGACCCAGTCTTATTTTCAGGGAAATAACGGTCGTGAAAGATGGAAGGCAGATGGAGAAGGGGAGATGGTTAGATAGTCTCACTGACACAATGAAGATGAATTTGGGCAAACTCGGAGATGGTGGAGGACAGGAGCCTTCTGCTGTGGTCCACGGGGTCGTGGAGAGTCAGACATGACTTAGCATCTGAACCACATCTTTAATTGCTCTTGTTTTGCTTCGGTCTTCACAGGAATGGAGGTGTACCCGTCCCGCACCCAGCTTCCCGACATGCTACCCCAGCCTGTGCTGGCTGGCGTGATTGGGGGTGTCTGCTTCCTGAGCACGGCTGTCATTTTTAGCACCATGGCAGCCTGCGTCATGAACCGGCGGAGAGCAGCCCGTCTCCGCAAACGCAGGCAAGGTAAGGCCCACCCCACCCCACCCCAAAAAGCGCCATAGTGGCGTGATAACAAAAGTGGCAGCGGTACGGGAGAAAGATACCTTTTTTAAAAAAACAAAATAAAAAGGTTAAACCCTTCCAACCGGACCGATGTTTATTAAAACCGAGAGGTTTTTGTTACTCATCCAAGTAACTTCTTCGGTCGAAACGAAAATTTTTGGTGGGCAGAGAGTCGAGATCAGGGGGGTCTTCAAACTTGGCCCTTTTATGACTTGTGGACTTCAACTCCCAGAATTCCTCAGCCGGGCACGCTGACTGCGTTTTATACCTAGTATAAATTTGAATTATTATTTTTTTAAAAAAAAATGGAATGCGATGATTTTCTTTTCAATTTTTTGCTTTTTTTAAATCGTGCCTTTATTATTTTTTATAAATATATCAACACAGCAAACACACAGGGTATTGCTTCTTCCTCCCATTTTCCCCCCAACAACAATCCTGTGAGGTGGGCTAGGCTGGGCCTTGAGGGATCTGGGAACTCCCAAGTCCAGAGGTGTGTGTCTGGTCGCAGGTTGCGGTGTGGCAGTGGTCCTTCCTGTTGCCAGGTTGGTTCATTCATTGCCTGGTTTTGTGTCTAATTTCCCCTTTTGTGTTCTCCGTGACCTTCCAGATCTACCCATTGTGTTTTCCTCCACCAAGAAGCTTCTGTCTACACAGTAAGTTGCACCGTTGCGCGATGCGTTTTGTCCGTTTTAGCCTCCAGGCCCCTGATCATCTTTGTTGCTCTTCCCTGCACTACGGTTAGTAAAGCAGCCTATATGTATCTCTTCCCCCAACAGGCATTCAACAGGTACAGCTAGTCCGGACAGCATTATGAAGCTGAAGCTTCAGGGGTCTCCCTACCAAAGTCTTCGCCGGACCCTCTTCTGGGACGAGAAAGCTGGCCGCAACCTCAGTCTCCGTCTCTCTGGTGGCCACGCCATGAACAGCACCAACTACGTCCCCTACGAGAGTCAGGTGGACCAGCTGCTTCCACTTGAACGCATCTCCCGAGGTCCCGACGGCCGCTTTGTGGTCCAGAGCGAGGACGAGTCGCAAGAACACCACCTGGAGAACGGCGAGGGCCCACCGGGGCCCTATCTCCAACTCTTCTCTCCTCCCACGGACTCCGCGTGGCACCAGAGTGTCCATTTGAGGCCCAAGAACGCCGGCCAGGCCCAGCAGGAAGCCAAGGCTTCCGGCCACCGCCAAGGCCGCTACTTCGACTACAGCAGCAGCAGCCTGATGGAGGAAGCCGAGCCCTTGTGTATCGTCAGCATCAGCCCGGTGGCCGCCACGCCGTACGGCGCTACCCAGGATACCCAGTGGCTCCCGGACAGCGTGGCGTTGTCTCCGTCCTCCTCCTCCTCCTCTTCCTCCTCCTCGCCTCGCCGTACGTCAGAGTCGACGTCACCCAGAGTCCAGGCCAGGGCGAGCAGTTCTGCTCAGAGCGGGATTCTCCAGTATCTGAGTTTGCCCTTCTTCAAAGAGATGAACGTGGATGGCGACTGGCCTCCGGAGGAGAATGAGAAGGAAGACGGACCCTCGCCGGAGACCGTCCGCCACACGCCTGGCCTTCTGGGCAGCCCCGGGCGGCCTTTTGTGCCAGATCAGGACAGGCCAGCTGGCCCGATCTACATGGACATGAAGCCCGATTCGAGCTTCGTTCAGGATCAGCTCATGGAAACTTCCTTCCTCCGACTTCCGGATCCCGATACGGGTCCAGCAAAGACCCCTTTGCCAGGGTCCCTGGCTTGCCCACTGTACCTGTGTTCCAGGACCGAGAGCCCACCGTCGAAGGACCAAGGATGTTTATGGACGCTCTCCTCCTCCTCCTCCTCCTCTTCCTCCTCCTCCTCCTCACCAGCCTCCCAGCCCCTTCCGGATTGCCCCCAGGCAGAGGTCTCCTGCCTGGCCCTTCCTTTGTCCGAGCTGCCCCCCGAGAAACACAAGTCCCCCCCTGCCAATTTCCCCCAAGTCCTCCCCTCGGAGAAATTCCTGAGGGGCAGCTTGACCAGCCAAAGCAGCGGACGGGGCAGCGCGTCTTTCTTAAGACCGCCTTCGTTGGCCACCTCCGTGGCGGGCAGCTACCTCAGTTCCCCCTTCGGAGAAGCGGCCAGTTGCCAAAGCAGCTCCGCGGGAGAAGAGAGCAGATCCACAAAGGAGAGCATAGTTGCTGTGTTGGAGAAAAGGTGAGGTCGAATCCCGTGTGTGTGTCTGTGTGTCTCGTGAGGCTGAGCATTTTGTAAGAATCCGTCCTAGACAGATCGACTCAAATGCTGAAAGTGGCCTGGTTGAGTTTGGGGGGGGCGTTGAGGGCCTTGGGAATGGGGAAAAGAAAAAAAAGCAGCTTTGTTTATCCCAAATCTTGATAGGGATTACTGGTGGGACAATATTGGAAGAAGGATAGTTTGCCTACTATAGAAGAATGGGTGTTTAAAGTTTCGAATCTTGCAGAAATGTCTTAAGATTTCTGCTTATTTGAAAGATCATTCACAGGAAAGATATATTTCAGTTTGGAGGAGATGGATAGATTATATTCAGAGCAAATATGGGACTAAAAAGTTCCATTTAGCTTATGAGTAGATTTTAGTGGGATATTGTTATTGGTACTTTGTATGTAGTTATGTTAAAGGGGAGTTAAAGCACATTATGAATTTGGTTAATTGTATATTATGCATAATTTTTATTTAGAATATGATTATTATAACTATAATCCTGTATTTAGCTCTGGGAAGTGGGGGGGGGGGAAGTGGGCGGGTTTGGGGTGGGGGGGATTTGGGGATATATTATAAAATTTTGTTTTTGTAAAACTCTTTAATAAAAAAAAATCTTGATAGGGGAATTGCTTTGACCGTGCCACAGATGTACGGGAAGCTGCTATTTCCCAATGTGTCCACCAGGTGGGGATGTTCCCTGTAATTCGGGGCTCTTCAAACTTGGCCGCTTTAAGACTTGTGGACTTCAACTCTGGCTGGCTGAGGAATTCTGGGAGTTGAAGTCCACAAGTCTTAAAAGTGGCCAAGTTTGAAGAGCCCTGTTTTAATTGGAACACTTTAAGGGCCGCCAAATTTTGTTCGGCAGATTGGCCTGGATTTACGACCGTTCGTTTAGCACCCGAAAAACACAACGGCACCGAAAAACGTGACTTGCACTTACAACCATCACAGTATCCCACAGTCTTGGGATTGCAATCTGGGCGCTTAGCAGTGGCTCGTATTGATAACAATTGCCACGACATCCCATCTCTTTTTATTTGCACTTTTCTCACCCTTCTGCCTTAACTCCCTTAAATCTCTTCCAGGAGGAATACGTCTGTGGACGAGAACTACGAATGGGACTCAGAGTTCGCTCTGGAATCGGAGTTACTGGACGCCTTGCAGGTTTATCGGAGTGGAGACCCCAAAAGGCCCATTTCTACCATCGCGGCCCAGGAGTTGGAGAAACAGAGTAAGCAAACACACACCACATCCCCCGCCCACCCCCGGCTTGTAGGAAAGAGTATTCCAAATGGGATTTTATTTATTAAATGTATGTATTAAGATTTGTTCCAAATACTTCAGGGAGATTTTAAGATTATTAATGTCCCTTGGGACGATTGCCGAAGCTGCTGCAAACGATCAAAACCGCTGGAAACTACTGCCCAGTGCACACAGCACAGGATGAGGATGATTAGATTTATTAATTATTATTTTTTATTATTAAATAAATTAATTAATTTCCAAGCCTCGGGAGTTCTGCTTTATTCGTCTCTCTCTGTCGGAACCATGGCAGCACAGCAAATTAATCCCATTCCCCTTTCCCCAGACAGAGTGGGGGGGGGGTGTCATTGTGATTTGAACCCATGTCTTCCTCTGCCTCCCCTTTGCAGGCTTCAGAGGTTCAGCCGAACCCAGCAGAACGTCCCCTTCTAATTCCCAGTCGGTCGGCACCTTGGATGGGTCCAGCTCTCCGTTGCCCTTGGCCAGCCCGGAAGAGCGTTGTGCCGCCCTGCGCAAAGAATTCCTCGCTTATCGCCATCGGCGAGAAATGATTCAGCAACGGCGGCAGAAGATGGACTCCAGCAGAAAGGATGAGCGATTTGAGCAAGCCACCTTATTCTAAACAAAAAAAAACAAAAAACTCCCTGGGATTTTGGGAGTGGTGCAGTTTACCCTCTGTCCACAAGAGGGAAGCTTTGGGACAACTTGAATGCTAACTCTGCCCTCTAGAGGCATGCAGGAGAACTGCTTTGGAACCTTGAGACTTCCCAAGATAATTTTTTTTTATTTTAATTCCATTTATATCCCGCCCTTCTCCGAAGACTCAGGGCGGCTTACAATTTTTTTATTTTTTATTTTCTGCAAGTTTCTCCCCAAATCTTGAGTGTTTTATCCAGGCAGGAAGAAAAATACATTTTGACACCACCCTTGTGGGTGTCTTTTGTGTGTATGAACGCACACGCCAGATTTATTTCCAGCAGAATTCTAGATCAGAAGAAGCGGGTGGTGGGATGTTTGGTAAAACGGGGCTTTGCTGAAAGGGACAAAAAAAAAGACATTTTACCAAAGGTTGGCATCTTGCAAATTCTTAAACATGAAATAGCATATACGTTAAGAGCTGGTTTGCAAAAAAAAAGGTGGAGCTGGGTCATTGAAGGCGTTCAAGTAACTTGAGAACAGGTCTGCGGGCTTGTTTGGAGGCAGACAAGGGAAAAAGAGGGGAATAAAACGAGTGGAGCAGATCTGACACACACACAGACACAGACACACACACACCATCCCCCAGCCCTAATTCAGTAGTGGCTAGTGCTCAGCATTGACGGGAGTTGTAATGAAGACCAAAGCTACATTGCCTCCAAGGACTGTGGGCCAAATCCCCAAACTCAGGGTGGATGTGCTGTTTCTTATTCCTTTTCCCCATTCTTAAATCCCAAATTGAGAATTATTAAGAAGGACTAGGTGTGTGTGTGGGGGGGGGAACACGATAACAAAGTCTTCCAATATTTGAGGGGCTGCCACAAAGAAGAGGGGGGTCAGGGCTCAACTTATTTTCCAAAGCACCAGAAAACAAGAAACAACGGATGGACAGGAATCAAGGAGAGAAGCAACCTGGAATTAAGGTGCAATTAACCGGTGGAACGACTTGCCCGAAGCAGAAGCTTTTGTGAGTTAGAAATTGTCCCAATTTTGACCAGCAACCGAAGACAATGGCTGGGTCTTTTTTTAAAAAAAAAAAGCTGCGTCACCCCTGAGTCACATCTGCCTTGCAACTGGTGACTCCGTCTCCTGGGTCCCTGTCCGGTGCAAGCAGAGAATTCCCCGTGAACTCTGGCGCCCTTTGGATGCCCCCTCCCCGGAAAAAAAAATGCAGCGCCCGTCCATTGCATCGTGGGCTGTATTGTGACGTGTTCTGCCCTTACGGGGCCGGGGTTGGCGTGCTGTGCCCATGCGGTTGACATGACTGGTTTACAGGAAGTCCTCAAACCAACCGCAGTTGTTAAGTTTTACCAGCTGAACAACTCCAGCGATCCCACTTAACAACTGTGGCAAGAAAGACGTTATAAGGTGGAGCAAAACTCACTTTAATTCTGGGTTCCGTGGTGGACACAAGTCAAGGTCTGCCTGTATATCAGGGGTCTCCAGCCCCGGTCCTTTGTCCAGCACCGGGCCACGTACAGGTCCTTCTTGACATACAAGCCACAGTTTTGGGAGGCCTCGTTTTGCGACCTTTTTTTTTTTTGCCACAGTCGTTCAGCAGATTGCTGCGAATCTTGCAGCTGCAAAGCAAATCTTGACTTTTGCTGGTCGGAAGCTGGCTGGAAAGGGTTACCAACGGAGATCCCTTGATCCCGGGACGGTGCAACGGTCTTAAACGCAAGCCCGTAGCCAAATGGATCCTGAGGTGTCGACAAAAGGGATCTGGGTGATCTGTTGTTGGGGGGTTTTTTTTGCACAGGCTCAACAGATTTGGGGACCCGAAGCAGGGTGTGTGTGTGTGTGTGTACATCAAGCTTCATGACTTTTAAGGCTTGTGGACTTCCAACTCCCAGAATTCCCCAGCCACCTATATGCTAAGGATAGTTGCCAAGCTAGGGAATTCTGGGAGTTGCAAGTCCACAAATCTGAAAATCACTTTTAACTTGGGAGACTCCTGGCCCCTCGGAGCAATGATAACTTCCATTCTTGTCCCTTTCTCTCCTCTTGTTTCCAACCAGCATCTTGTTCCGATTTGGGGAGGGGGCTGCACCAGATGCAACCTAAACCCCCAGAGCTTGTGGCATGTGGGAAGCAAGTGGTGGTGCTGGATACAATTATGTCACCGGGCATTGCATAGCTGAAAGCTGACGTCCGCCTTGAAAGGAATGCAGCGTACGAGAGGGCCGGTCCTTGTTTTTACTTTTAATTCTTTCTCTCCCCCCCCCTTATTTCTCCTCCCCATCTGCCTTCAGCCAAAAGAAAAGAAAAAAAGAGAAAACAAAGCAGATTTAGCAAACTTTTAAAGCTGCCCCCCACCCCAAAGCTTTTAGAAAAGCGGGATTTCAGAGTGCTTATTTTTCCTGGGGGGAAAAAAAAAGTTTATTTCCATTTTTTCGCCACCGGGTAGAGACAGGCCTGAGAGTGGATGACCCAGCACTTGGGGAAGGGGGGGGTAGGGGTGGGGGGTTTTGAACTCGTTTCCTGTCTTCCCAAATTTGGTTTTGTCTTGCAAGTGACGTGCATCCCGAAGGGATGGAGGCCGGAGCTGCCCGGAGGGAGAGAAACTTCCTTGTGAGGATTCAGCTGGCTCGCAAAACGTGTTTTGTTTTTTTTTGCTTTTATATATCTATATAATGATTGAAATATGAAATGCAAAGAAAAATGAGAATTAACGGAAAAGTAGGGGAGGAAAACAGGGAAGCGGGGGAAAAAGTGTAGTTACCCTACACAAGAGGAAAGGAAAAGAATTATTTTTAGCGCAGTCAAATAATAACATGTAAACCTCAACTTTTTACTTTAGCATAGTAATGTGTACTAGTCATTTGTATACCCACAGACCTATCTAATCCGCAGAGCCCAAACTCAAAAAAAGTTTCATTTTTTGGGTTTCCACCTCCAGCACAAAGAAGCCGTGTCCAAGCAGAAACAAAATTACTCATGTTCTTTTAATTAAAGCAATCAATTTAACCATCTCTGCTAAAACTCCCATCGGCTTTTGCAACCGGTCATCCATGGTGGGAATTAAACAAAAATTTTCATTTTCCTGCACAGACGATTCCCTCTGTTGTTGTGTGAGGCATTTCAATTGGCATTCACACAATCTGTCGGGCTTCGGGTCTTCCGTCCTGGCTTTGTGTAGGTCACACAACACAGGAAATGGTTTAGCCAGGACCCACAAGTCCAGCCAAAAACTCAGGGGGTAACCCCTTTCTGTTGTCCGACCCGTGAAAGGCCCCC
>NC_138219.1:5671103-5838603 GCF_964194415.1 Vipera berus | reverse complement strand
AAGGAGATTTTTGCAGAAACGGAACAAAGTTAGACAAAACTTTTTAAAATGTGCATTAGAAAAACAAAAGACACACACACAGACGGAATTGAACACTGATAGGTATACAGGTAGTCCTTGACCTACGACCACATTTGAGCCCAAAATGTTGCTAAGCGAGACAAGTAATTTTTGCTCCATTTTACAACCTTTCTTGCCACATCTGAATTACTGCCATCGTTTAGTAAGTCGCACCGTTGTAAAGCGGATCTGGCTTCCCCCATTGGCTTTGCTTGTCAGGAGGTGGCAACAAGGGGAATCACAAAGTTAAAATTTTATTACCCATTTTACTGTTTCGAGAGGATCTGCTAATAATGGCAAGCCTGCCTTATCGGGTTGCAAAATTCTCAATTTCGGCCTCTGGTTTCTCCTTGGGCCTTTTTTTTTTTTTAAGGAAGCCGAGCTGCTATGTACAAGCCTTTTTGAGCTGGCCAAAATTGCCATCTTGTGGCAGAGAGTTCCACAGCTGGAGCTGCATGCATCCAGTAGGAAGAAAAACCTGAATCTGCCACCTTGGCTTCCAATATTACAGGCCAAGGAAGCTTTTCTGCTTTTTTTTTCCCTACACCCTCCATAATAGGATGTTGGGGGAAGCCAGAATTGCTTAACTGATTTGCTTAATGACTGTTAACAATAGCAACTAACAGTAACGGCATTTACAGCTAGACACAGACTTAACAATCCTTCGTTTCGTGACTGTTCGAGGTTGCAACGGCATTGAAAAAAGTAACTTACAGCCGTTTTTCACACGACTGTTGCAGCACCCCCAGGTTCATGTGATTTACATTTGGATGCTTGGCAGCTGACTCGTATTTATGACGGTTATGAGTCACGTGATCCCCTTTGGTGAGCTTCTGACAAGCCAAATCAATGAGGAAGCCAGATCCGCTTAACAACCAGGTTGTTAATTTAACAACTGCAGCGAGATTTGCTTAAGAAATATGTGGCAAGGAAAGTCGTACAAAAGGGGAGAAATTTCACTTAACAAATCCCTCACTTAACAACGTAAATTTTGGGCTCGCTTGTGGTCGTAAGTTGAGGACTCCCTGTCCTTCCCTCTTAGCGGCCCTGTTCCTTTTTTTTCCCCCACGCACAAAGGAGTTCCTTAGTTACTGCAGCTTGAGAGCAAAATAACAAAACTTTTGACCCTCCGAAAGGCGGAACACATTTTTCTGCCGACATACAATTCCCGGGATCAGAGTCCTTCCAATGGAGAAGAGGCTTCAATAAAGTCCAGAGTTGAGTTAAATAAATAGGTGCCTGTTGTGCAAACTTCAAAAATAACATAAAATGAAACGAAGGAATGTCTTTCTCTCCCCCTCCCAATCCTCCTTCCCTTTGCGGAGTGGAAGGCCGATTTATTAGCGGTTCAATTTTCGAGCAATCGGTTAAAACTCTTGATTTGCTTCATTGTGGCTTGCTGAGCCAAAAAAACCCCCCACACTGGTTGGGTTCTGCACGTTGTGCTAAGGCTGTGCCAGTCTTCCCCTCCCATTTTATAATTGTGTAAGGCAAAGTTGGAGGTTGGTAAAAAGCCACACGCCTACACTGACCAGGAGCAGGCAGCCCTTGAGTTACAGCTACAACAGGGAGCAAAATCTCCCCTTGCTACGCAAATGACCCGTGCCTAATTTTACAACCTTTCTGGCATCGGTTAAGCCAAAGGCTGCGGTTGTTAAGTGAATCATGCAATCCTTAAGCGAATCAGGCTTCCCCCGTTGACTGCTTGTCAGAAGCCGGCTGGGAAGGTCATGGATAGATGGTCACGTGACCCCAGGATGCTGCAACCGTCGTGAATGCATGCACCCAAATTTTGATCACGTTACCGTTGGGATACTGGAACGGTCGTTAAGTGTGAGGACCAGTTGGAAATCACTTTGTCCAGTAACGTCAAACAGTCGCTGAACGAGTGGCTGAAAGTCAGGGACTTTATTCAGTGTGGGAAGCCAATGCGCTGGAATCCTTGCTGAATTGCAGACGGCCCTTGTAGGCGGCTGGCGTCAGAGTAGCTTGAATTCCCATAATGCCCTGGGAGCAATGCCACATCAGCAAAAGTCATTATGGGAAATTTAAAAAGATAGGTGACCCTGAAGCTTTCCTGCCACAACAGAAGAGATTTCATTACATTTTATCGATCTTAAATTGCCGTACTTGACTGTCTCCCTTAACAACAGAAATTTGGAGCTCAATTGTGGTCATAAGTCGAGGACTACCTGGATTGTAGCTTCCTGTCTTAAGTCCCAAAAAAGAGATCTGAGCCAGCTCTCTCGCCTCCTGTTCAGGCCGAACGCAGTAATCCTGAACTGATTTTTTTTCCCCGCTGTTGACCCACAATAGGTGTGTCGCCACCTTTTGTTTGTCTTCTGCATTTTTGCATCGCTGCGGCTAGAAGGCAGGGTGGTGGCTGAATAAACATTTTGAAGATAAACAAGGATCACTTTCTAAGGCCAATGTGCTTTTCCACCCCCCACCCCCTTCCTAAGTGTATAATAAAATGGTCACTCTCTACCTCAGGGGTCTTCAAACGTGGCCCTTTGGTGACTTGTGGACTTCAACTCCCAGAATTCCTCAGCCAGGCAGAGGAATTCTGGGAGTTGAAGTCCACAAGTCATCAAAGGGCCACGTTTGAAGACTACCTGAACTCTACTCTTGAAAAGGGACAGGTAGACTCACAACCCTTCGTTTAGTGACTGTTCGAAGTTACAACGGCTCTTGTTAAGTGAGACACGTGTTCAGTGAGTTTTGCCCCGTTTGACGACCTTCCTCACCAAAGTTAAGTGAACCACTGCAGTTAGTAAGTTAGTAACCCTGTTGTTAAGTGGATCCGGCTTCCCCCGTGGACTTTGCTTGCCGGAAGGTCGCCAAAGGGGATCGCGTGACCCCGGGAGACACGGCGACCATCGTAAATACGAATCAGTTGCCAAGTGTCTGAATTTTGATCACGACGGTCGTGTGAAAAACAGCCATAAGCCACTCTCTTGAGTGCCGTTGTAACTTTGAATGGTCGCTAAGTGAACTGTCATAAGTCGAGGACTTATCTGTATTCATGAGGGCTGCCCTGTCCCTGGGGAATTCTGGGATTTGAAGTCCACCCGTCTTAAGGTTGTTTTGGTTGAGAAAAATTGGCCGAGCAGTATCAGTAAAGCAAAACAATAGAGAAATTGGTTGGGAGTGGGCTTGGGGGGGGGAGGTAGGGGGCAGGGTTGCTAGATGGAAGGGTTTATTCCCCCCCCCAAAAAAAAATGGTGTGTCTGATCAGCCAATCCTGACTCCTTTTAAATCTTTGAGCTGCCAGGCTGAGAAAACTGGGTGTGGGTTTAATCCTTCCTGCTTCCTTATCTGTGGCAAGGTGGGAATTTATATTCTGAGTTTGTGAATGTGTGTGTGTGTGTGTGTGCCAATTCAGCTCTGCTGGCAAAAGAAGGAACAGTAGGGCGGGCAGGTAGGGTTTCCCATTGCATCAAGCCTCGTTTGCTGGTTTGTTTTGTTTCCCAGCATGCCCTTGTAGCTTGCCTTCACACGGCCTCCTGTGTGTGCTTTCATGAATGGGTGAAAAGCCACAATTTACTGGTCGCCCGAGCACAGCTGAGTCCCAAATTCCCATTGCTAAACCCGACGGTTGTTAAGTGAGTTTTGCCCCATTTTTTACGACCTCTCTGGCCACAGTTTAAGGGCAGGGGTTTTCAAACTTGGCCACTTTTAAGACTTGTGGACTTCAACTCCCAGAATTCCTCAGCCAGTCATGCTGGCTGAGGAATTCTGAGAGTTGAAGTCCACAAGTCATAAAAGGGCCAAGTTTGAAGATCCCTGGTTTAAGGGCAGGGGTCTTCAAACTTGTGGACTTCAGCTCCCAGAATTCCTCAGCCAGCCAGCCAGCCACAAGGTCTTAAAAGTGGCCAAGTTTGACGAGCCCTGGTTTTAAGGGGATCACTGCAGTTAGTAACTTGGTTGTTAAGTAAATCTGGCTTTCCCCACTGGCTCTGCTTGTCAGAAGGTCGCAAAAGGGGATCACGTGACCCCCGGGGCCCGCTGGCGACGGTCATAAATCTGAGTCAGTTGTCAAGGGTCTGAATTTTGATCACCCGACCCTGGGGATGCTGCAGCGGCCGTGTGAAAACCGGTCGTAAGTCATTTCATTCAGTGCCGTTGTAACTTTGAACAGTCACTACACAAATGGTTGTAAGTCAACCATTTGTCCTTGTTACTTGTAGTTTCCTTCCTGTGACAAAGCAAAGCCAAAGTAAAGATGGAAGATATACACAGGCTGTATACAAGCAGCCGCAACTTATGACTATTCATTTTAGCAACCATTCAAGCTTACAACAGCACTTAAAGAAGGGACCTAGGATCGATCCTCACATTGCTGACCATCGCAGCATCCCTGGGGTTTGTTTTTTTGCATCCTAAACTTTTGCATTTGTTTTTTCCCCCTTATTTATTTATTTATTTATTTATTTATTTGCAAAATCCAAAATTTTGCATCGCAAAATTGCAGGATCCTGAAGTCCACACCATCGCCATTTGCCAGAAGGGGAATGGGTTTGGCTGAACCTCTTTTTTTTTTGGCAGCGGAACCTCCCAGCTTAGGGATAGTCTACCTCCCAATGCCAGAGGCCGGGGGGGGGGGGAGGGGGGCGGGCAAGCCGATGGAAAAGTTATTTGCAACTAAGCCTCTGAACTTCCTCAAAAAAAGCATCTCTTTGGCTAGCGAAACAGAAATTGGTGGCTGGGCTTCGACCCTTTTGCATTCCGAAAAGCCTGCAAAAAAAGGAAAAATAAACCTCGTTGCTACAACAATGCTTTGTGTGTGTGTATATTAAATAAAAGCCTCAGGAAGTTTCTCGCCAACCGCTGTGGCTTCTGACTTACACATCTCTCTACTCCACTCCTTCCTGTCCCTGCTAAATAAGAACGGTGCCCGTGGCGTGGTTTTGGGGTGTTAACCAAGATCAGCTCCACATTTTGAACCTTCCCCCTTAAGAGCTACCAAAAAAGGCTGAAGTACAGTTCTGTTCTTCGGCATGTTTTCGCCCGTTAATTATCTACCACACCCTAAATGAGAATCTAGCAATCATCTAGCAAACTTCCTTCCTGGCTCTTAGTGAATTTGCTCAGATTTTGCTAAGCCCTGAATGCTGGTTGAGGGTGTTTCTGGCAAAGCCAGAATGGGATGGGATTAGCTAGCCAGCATCGGGGCAATTTCCTTAATTGAGGGCCATCCAGCAGCGAAGGGCGCAAAAAAAAAAGAGGGTCCCTCCCCAACTGCAGAATGAAACTCTTTTCTGAGCACATTTGAACCCTAAAATGAAACGACTCGGGTCGGCTTGAGTCAAAGAGGCAAGCTGGATTTGTTTAACGACTATGGGATTCGCTTAACAACCGCGGTGATTTGCTTAACAGCCGCGGCGGAAGTTGTAAAAATCAGGCGCGACTCGTTTAAGAACCACCTCGCTCGAGCCGTGGTCAAGAACGCAGCATTGCCGGCTAAACTCTGCCCACCGCCAGGAGTTCGATCCCTCCGAGGTCCGTAAAATGAGGACCCAGATTGTTGGGGGCGACGTTATGCCGTCTCTGGAAACCGCTTAAGAGAGGGCTGTAAAGCGCCGCGGAGCGGTATATAAGTGCCGTGGCTAGTGCTTAGCAATGGAAGTTTCCAATTCCAACCGTGGTCATATTGTCATTCTGGAAAATGCAGGGATCTGTAAGCGAGATGGCACTTTTTATGATCCTTTCCTGGCTTCTGATATCCCTGGGCTTCGAGCAGCCTAATAAACATTTGCAGAGAGATATTTTTTTCCCCCTCTCTCTCTCTCTCCATAACACGGAAGGGCTGTTTCCACACAGAAGCCAAACAAGATGGTGACTTATTTCCAGGTGATTTCCAAGATTTGGAGCGATGCCATAGCACCAGCTGGAGCGGCAAGGCCTAGTTTGCATTAACAGCCATAATGTGGTTAAGTTTCTCTGCCGGGCAGAAAAAGAGATTTATTTATTTTTTTCAGATTTATGCAAAAATCCAAGGCTTCTCCAGAAAAGCCGTGGTCTGGGTTGCACCCTGCTGGAGCCCATAACTCTGGTTTTTAAACCACAGGCCGTGGGCCAATTCAGAACTAAACCAGAGCCCATTGTGGATTAACACAGTGGAGGATTGCAGTCAAAAGTCAGGTATACTGCGGCTGTACGTGGAGGCTTCGCTTACGTTTGTCAACAGTCAGTTGGGGGGGGAGACTGAGGACCAGGTCAGTGGCTTAGCTTTTCAGGGACAGCAGCAGCAGCAGCAGCTAACCTCTCACCTCGGAGGCTTGCACACAGAAAACACACACAAACATCCTGTTTTGCGCACTGCTCTTATTTCTGGTTGAGTGGAGTCCCCAGTCTCCACTTTGCTCATAATTCTCAGTAGCCGGAGTTTCCTGTTCACGTTTTTTAAGATCTGCTTCTGGGCTTAATTCCTCATTTTTTCTGTGTCTGTGTGTGTTCTTGTCGTTGTTGTTTTGCTCTAGGACTGAGTCTCTTTGTTGCAGAGTTTTTTTGTTTTTTTCTGCTGGGCTACTCAGATCGGGACAAAACAAGAGCTTAGCAACCTAAATCTTAAACCTACATTGAGAGTTTCTGCACCGGAGACCAATTGTTTGGGTGTCTTAAATCACATTTGACCAAATAAAGTCTGGCCTTATTCGATTATTTCTAATTCTGTTCTTCTAAAGCCACCACCACCCCGCCCTCTCCTCCTTCCTCCCCTCCTTCCGCCTCCTCCTCTTCCTCCCCCCACCCCCACCCCAGGAAGCTGATATTTTCTAAGATTCAGTGTCAATTCGCTTCTAACTTCCTTTGCATTGACCTGGGTCTGTTCGGCATCCGCAAGGCCTCTCTGCATTTTTATTCCCGTTGCAGAATCAAACCTTGAAGCCCTCTTGATCCTTCAGCTCACAACAACGTGGCTTGCTCCGTTCTCTTTTCCCACCTTGGACGTTGTGGCCGGATGAAATTGGCCATGAAGCTTAGTCACGACGTCCTGGCTTCACACAAGCACACTAAGCCAACATAAAAAAGAAAAAAAAAGGAACCAGGGTTAACAGCCAGGAAACCTGGCCTGCTGTACCAATGTGCTTGCTAGGCCTTCCACTGAGTTGAGGATAGCACGCTCGCCCACTGGATCCTGCTCGGTAAACCACCATTGAGCAAACCATGGCTTCATAGGACTGGCACAGCCAATGTGCCAGTGGCGGCTGGCCTTCTTTCCCCCCCCTCAAGGTGACCTGAATGAGGAAACCCAGTTGGCCCGGGTTGGACTAGAAGACCTCTTGAGGTCTAACGATTCGGGGTTCGCCATAGTTCAGCTACCGCCTAGCTCTGGTTTGATCCCGGTTTGAAGGGGGAGAAAGAGAAAAGGATATTTTTCAGGATATTAAAAGGACAAATCAGCCTGGCTTTTCTTAAGGCAAGAAAGCGGACGACGCTTTGCAGCTGGGGCCTTTTTTTGCGAGAAAGAGGAGACGGGGCGAAGAACAAAGAGCCGAGTGTTGTCTGAGAAAGGGGACAATGGATGCCAGCGGGTGGTCTCCCTAAGGCTCGTGGAGGAGGGGGATGGGGGGGGTTGGAAAGTTGGCAAGATTATGGGAACTGACCTGTATGTGTGTATATATATATATATATATATATATATATATATATATATATATATATATATATATATATATATATACGCCTCGTCTGTCCCTTAAATATTTCTGTTTCCCTTTAATGCACAATTTTAGTGTGGCCTGTCCTGTTTTTCCCCCCTTTTGGTTTGCTTGGAGGGATTCCTTAAAAATTCTCTCTCTTTTTTTTCAATTCTGGGACTTAAAATTAAGTCCACAGAGTTGAAAGTTGGCCACTTTGACAAAACCTTGATCTTATTTGTTTCGGTCCCCTCTTTATTGGGTTTTTTTTTTTTTACAAATAATACAAAATGGTGAACATACCCAACAGCACAGCATCCTCTTCCTGTTTTCTCCAGAAAAGCAACCCTGTGAGGTGGGTTGGGATGAGAAGGAGGGACTGACCCAAAAGTCACCCAGCTGGCTTTCGTGCCTAAGGTGGGACTAGAACTCGCCGTCTCCTGGTGATTGGTCCAAAGTCACCCAGCCAGCTTTCATGTCTAAGGCAGAACTAGAACTCGCCGTCTCTTGGTGATTGGCTCAAAGTTACCCAGCTGTTTTTCATGGCTAAGGTGGGACTAGAACTCACCATCTCCTGGTGATTGGTCCAAAGTCACCCAGCCAGCTTTCATGCCTAAGGCAGAACTAGAACTTGCCATCTCCTGGTGATTGGCTCAAAGTCATCCAGCTGTTTTTCATGCCTAAGGCGGGAGTAGAAATCGCCGTTGCCTGGTGATTGGTCCAAAGGCATCCAATTGGCTTTCATGCCTAAGGCAGAACTAGAACTCACCATCTCCTGGTGATTGGCTCAAAGTCATCCAGCTGTTTTTCATGCCTAAGGCGGGAGTAGAAATCGCCGTTGCCTGGTGATTGGTCCAAAGCCATCCAATTGGCTTTCAAGCCTAAGGCAGAACTAGAACCCACTGTCTCCTGGTGATTGGCCCAAAGTCACCCAGTTGGCTTTCATGCCTAAGGCGGGAGTAGAACTCGCCGTCTCCTGGTGATTGGCTCAAAGTCAGCCAGCCAGTTTTCATGGCGAAGGTGGGACTAGAACTCACCATCTCCTGGAGAATGGCCCAAGGTTGCCCTCCCCCCCTCAAACACACCATGTTTTCTTTAAAAAAAAAAAAAAGATAATTAGACAAAGCACGTCTGCATTTAGGCTGCTTTCCCACCCTTTGAGAAATGGCTTCTCCGTTTATCAGATTTGGAACTGGGATACAGAGGAAAACTTAAAACAAAGCCACAATGATGTAAGAATTGGACTGAGAAAGGAAGGAGGGGATGAGAGGAGATAGTAGCAGCTATTCCCTCCGGCCCACACAAGAACATCTTTGATTTACTCCAGGGAAGTGCCTTCCATTATAAGGCTGAGGTAACCCATTAGACCTGCCCTGCCTTTCGGCCTTGGCATCCCTTTTGTCGTGTGTGTGTGTGTGTGTGTGTGTAGATGGGGGGGGCAGAGGCAATTGGGGTGTGCCGGGTCCCTGTGGGACCCTTTTTTCTTCCCCAACTTGTTGTACAAATAAGAAATCTCAGTATTTATTTCAGCAGTTCAGTCTTCAATCAGAGCTGGAAGGGACCTTGGAGGTCTTCTAGTCCAACCCTCCCTGCTCAGGCAGGAGGCCCTATACCATTTGTTTGTCCGGTCTCTTCTTAAAGAAACACACACCCCCAGTGATGGAGCACCCACAACATCTGGTGGCAAGCTGTTCCCCTGGTTAATTGTTCTCACTGCCAAGAAATATCCTCCTTAGTTCCAGGTTGCTTCTCTCCTTGATGAGTTTCCATCCGTTGCTTCTTGTCCTGCCTTCAGGCGCTCTGGAGAATTGGTTGACCCCCTCTTCTTTGGGGCAGCCCCTCAAGTACCGGAACACGGCTATCATGTCCCCGTCTCCCACCCCCCAAAAAAACCCCAGTCCTTCTTTTCTCTAGACTGGCCATTCCCAAATCCTGCAACCGTTCTTCCTACGTTTCAGTCCCCAGGCCTTCAATCGTCTTAGTTGCTCTTCTCTGCACTTTTCCCCCAAATCCCAACATTTATGTCTTTTTGTCCCCCCCCCAAAAAAGGATGTAAAATTGGGGTGAGTCGCACTTAACAACTGTCTTGCTTAGCAATGGAAATTCGGGGGCCTCCATTGTCGTTAAGTCGAGGGCTACCTGTACTCTTGACTCACATTTTTGGCCTCGTCGTGGCTGGCAAGCCGGCGGGCGCAACCCAAGAGATGATCAAGGCTTGGATGAGAGAAGAAGAGTTTGTGATCAGCAGCCAGAAGTGAGTCAGCGGAGTCGGTCTCCTCCGAGGGTTTTGCCCCACCCTGCTGAGTAAGAAGGTGGAGTGTTGCCAGGCCTGCCCAGATTGGAATCCAGATCACGGCCGTTGTTTCACCAGCTTTGGTGGAAGCGTTTTCCTTAAATCCCCTTGGCTCGTGATGCCAATCTGGACGGGGTCAGGAAGATGACCCTGAGCACGTACAGAGAGCTATTCTCGACGGATTTCCTGCTGCTGTGCTAAATTGCACATCCAGACGGGTGGTTGAGACCCAGAACATTTTCTGAGACAAACCAGCTTTCCTTGAACCAGGTTCCTTCGGCCATTGACCGTGATCAGCCGAAGACTGAAGAGCCTTTTGCCCCGTGGCAAGCTTTGTTTTTTGCACATTTGATTTTTTTTGTTGCCATGCTTTGATTTACATCGGAAGTGTCCAAGTTTGACAACTTGGAAGTTTGTGAACTTCAGTTCTCATAATTCTCTATCCAGCATGGGTGAAGATCTGGGAGATCTAATCCTAAAATCTAATCCTAAAGCATGCTGGCTGGGGAATTCTGGGAGTTGGTCCTGGCTGAGGAATTCTGGGAGTTGAAGTCCACCCATCTTAAAGCACGTTGGCTAGGGAATTCTGGGAGTTGATCCTGGCTGAGGAATTCTGGGAGTTGAAGTCCGCCCATCTTGAGGTTGCTGAGGTTGAAAAACACCTTAATATATTCTGGGATATCCAGCCATTTAATCCTAAAATGGTCTTCCTCTCTCCCAGATCACATTTTTGGAAATCTATCACCCACCCACTGTAGCGTCATGGCGAACCGAGGCCCTGCTTACGGACTCAGTCGGGAGGTTCAGCAAAAGATCGACCGACAGTACGATCCTGAGCTTGAACAGATTCTCATCCAGTGGATCAAGGCCCAGGTTGGGCCAAACAGTGGGGACCCCGAACCAGGCAAAGACAATTTCCAGAAGTGGCTGAAAGATGGCACGGTGAGGAATTTTATTTTAATTTTTTTGCTCGTGTTGCCTCTATTTTTCTCCTCTGCCCCTTCTCGCCGTATTTGGATAAAAACAGAACTGGCTGTCAAAAATTATTTCAGAGGGTATTTTGGTCGAATCCATGGTGGGGTTGGTGAAAGAAAGGAAGATTAAATCAAAAAAGGTGCATTAATGAAGCCACCCACGTTGGGGAAAAACGGGAGGCCTAAAGGGAAGAATTTGCATTTAAAGAAAAAGTTTTAACAGCTCTTGTTAAATTAGTATCTACTCCAGATGTTGAGGCAAATATAAATAATTTATAACTCTCTTGTGGGCTTTTTAAAATAAACCCATTAAAAAAAAGCTTGGCTGCTATATGGAAGCATTAGTTTAGGCCATAAAGCAGAGCAGATTTTTAGAGCCAATCTTTTTTACTAGGGGCTAGCAACCTATTTGGTGATATTTAAAAACAAAATCACCATTTGGCTGATCACTTAGTAGGTCATTTTTAGATCCATGCTTTTCTAATAGGGACTAGCACCTTGTTCCTTGACATTTAGACACAAAATCATCATCTGACCGATCATTTAGTAAAGAAGAATAGATATTTTTAGATGTATGTTTTTTCTAATAGGGACTAGCAACTTGCTCCTTGACATTTAGACACAAAATCATCAGCTGACCGATCATTTAGTAAAGAATTGATTTTTTTTAGATGTATGTTTTTCTAATAGGGACTAGCAACTTGCTCCTTGACATTTAGACACAAAATCATCAGCTGACCGATCATTTAGTAAAGAATTGATTTTTTTTAGATGTATGTTTTTCTAATAGGGACTAGCAACTTGCTCCTTGACATTTAGACACAAAATCACCCTTTGACCCATCTTTTTGTAAAACTTTATAGCAGAGACTTCAAATCTGCTTTATGTCAGCCCAGAGTATTGTCCATCAGAATTTTTTTTTTGGCTCAAGGAGACCAACTCCATCTTGGTTTTGACCCTTGAACGATAAGCTAAGACAATCGCCAACGGAAAAGGGACTGGCCAAAAGACCAAAGTTAAATGTATGATGCTTCCTGTTCTCATTAGGTGCTCTGCCAGCTGATCAACAGCCTCTATCCCAAGGGCCAGGGGCCTGTGGCCAAGATCCAGTCTTCCAGCATGGCCTTCAAACAAATGGAGCAGATTTCTCAGTTCTTACGCGCAGCGGAGAAGTATGGCATCCTGGCTTCGGACATTTTCCAAACCGTTGATTTGTGGGAAGGTAAATGTTTCAAAAGGAAAGAAGAGGCGCCATCAAGCATTGGCGCTTCTAGCAACTAGCCGGGTAATAATAATAATAATAATAATAAAGTTGGAAGGGACCTTGGAGGTCATCTAGTCCAACCCCCCTGCTCAGGCAGGAAACCCTATCCCCATTTCAGACAAATGATTGTCCAGTCTTTTCTTAAAAACTTCCAGTGTTGGAGCATTCACAGCTTCTGGAGGTGGGTTATTCCACTGGTTAATTGTTCTCACTGTCAGGAAGTTTCTCCTTAGTTCTAGGTTGCTTCTCTCCTTGATTAGTTTCCATCCATTGCTTCTTGTTCTGCCTTCAGGTGCTTTGGAGAATAGCTTGACTCCCTCTTCTTTGGGGCAGCCCCTGAGATACTGGAACGCTGCTGTCATGTCCCCCCTAGTCCTTCTCTTCATTAAACTAGACATACCCAATTCCAGCAACCGTTCCTTAAATGTTTTAGCCTCCAGTCCCCTGATCATCTTTGTTGCTCTTCTCTGTGGACTGACTATTTGCACCCGATCCTACCCATAAACCTCCTTATGGGGATAAGAGACAGCCTGTTAAAAACCGGCCTATTTGCTCAGCTTTCTGTTAGTTGCCTACGGCCAAGTTTCTACCCAAACTCTTTTTTTTGTAGCATTAAATCTTTTTGATACTCACTGTCCAAAAACTACTAGTTTGTTTTCAAAAGGTATCTGATTTGAGTCAACATTTTTAAAGCTACAATACTATTTGGTCTTTAGGTTGCCACACTTGGGGGAAAAATGAGGCTCTTGTTTTGTTTTTAAGGGATGGCTACAAACTAAATTTTTTCCCTTTTCCTTTCAACTGGAAATGTCAGAACTGGGGGCAGAATTTGCAGGAGTCAATGTAGGTAGTCCTCATTTTACAACCACAGTCGAGCCTCGCTTAACAATCGGGCTGCTAAGCTTAACCACTGCAGTGTTTCCCTTAATGACCGCGGCAAGAAAGGTGGTTAAAGTGAAGAAAAAAATCACTTATCAAATGTCTCGCTTATTAAAGGAAATTTTGGGCACAATTATGCTCGTAAGTCGAGGACTCTCTGTATGTACGATTTATCACATGTGCGCTGAGAGCTTAACACGCTGGAGACAAAATTCCTTACGTGGGCCCAGTTGCGCTTGGCCGATGAAGAACTCTTGTTCTGTTCTTAGCCTTCAGGGAAAGGCGTGCAAATAGCGGTTTGTGAGAAAAAAGTTCAGGGTTTTTGGACACGTCCGCAGAATGCAGGCAACATCTTACCATAAGAGGTTGTGAGAATGAGGTTAGGGCCTCGGAAGTGCAGTGGACTAGAAGCGACGCCCGCAAAACCCCTTTCTGACTTCTTTCCACTCACAGGGAAGAACATGGCCTGCGTCCAGAGGACCTTGATGAACCTGGGCGGGTTGGCAGTCTCCAAAGACGACGGCTTCTTCGCGGGAGACCCCAACTGGTTCCCGAAGTAAGTGGGCTTGTAAACCAATTGATTGAAAGCCCAGCGGGGGCACCAAGGGTCTGCCTGGGTACTGATGGTTTCTGTTTTATTAAGAAAATTGATATGGCTGCCTCACTCAGGATGACTCTAGGTCACAGGGGTAGGCAATCTTGGCTTTTTTATGACTCGTGGACTTCAACTCCCAGAATTCCTGAGCCAGCATGGGGGAATATGGCCTCTTCATGACTGGTGGACTTCAACTCCCAGAATTCCTGAGCCAGCATGGGGGAATATGGCCTCTTCATGACTGGTGGACTTCAACTCCCAGAATTCCTGAGCTAGCATGGTGGAAACTATGGCCCCTTCATGACTGGTGGACTTCAACTCCCAGAATTCCTGAGCCAGCATGGGGGAACTATGGCCTCTTCATGACTCGTGGACTTCAACTCCCAAAATTCCTGAGCCAGCATGGGGGAACTATGGCCACTTCATGACTGATGGACTTCAACTCCCAGAATTCCTAAGCCAGCTTGGCAACCTCTCCCTTTCCCCTCAGCGTGGCTGCCTCAGGAATTCTGGGGGTTGAAGTCCACGTGTCATAAAAGAGCCAAGGTTGCCTACCCCTGCTCTAGGCAGCTTGTAGAGTTAACAGCCCAATAAAACCTTTCCTTCTGGAAGCAACAATCACACCAACACACAATGGGTGCTGTATTCGCCTGGGCTCCCCACCTGGGGTTGGCAGAACCGGGTCTTCAGGGCCTCGCGAGAGAGTGTCCCAAGTGGAAGCCAATCTTATTTCTGCGGGGATGATGTTCTACAGGTTGGGTCCCACCAGATGGACCTCCTTAAGAGAAGGGACACAGGACATCCCTTGCCTCCTCACTCTGGTGGGTCAAGTAGAGAAGACTGGGAGATGACGGTCCTTCAAATAACAGGGAGGGAGCCACCACAGAGAACGCCCTTCTTCTTGGTCCCACCAGATGGACCACCTCAAGAGCGGGGACCCATAACACCCGCCCTGTTCTGGGCGGGGAGGCGGGGGCTGTAACTGATAAAAGATGGTCCTGGCCCCAAGCCGTGGAGGGCTTAGAAGGTGACAACCAGCACCTTGAATTGCACAGATAGTCCTTGACTCGTGACCAAACTGAGCCCGTCACTTTTGCTCCTGAGCGAGGCATTGTTAAGTGAGTTTTGTCCCATTTTACGATTTTTCTGGACTCTAAGAAAGGCTGAGCGCCAAAGAATGGAGGCCTTTGAACTCTGGTGCTGGAGAAGACTCCTGCGAGTCCCTCGGACTGCAAGGCGATCCAACCGGTCGGTCCAAGAGGAGATCCACCCCGACTGCTCTTTAGAAGGCCAGATCCTGAAGCTAAAACTCAAATCCTTTGGCCACCTAATGAGAAGGAAGGACTCACTGGAGAAGAGCCTCATGCTGGGAAAGGTTGAGGGCAAGAGAAGAAGGGGACGACAGAGAATGAGGTGGCTGGATGGAGTCACTGAAGCAGGAGGCGTGAGCTTAAATAGACTCCAGAAGATGGTAGAGGACAGGAAGGCCTGGAGGAACGTTGTCCATGGGGTCGCGATGGGTCGGACACGACTTCGCAGCTAACAACAAAAATATCTATCATATCTCTATATCTATCTATATCTTTGTCTCTGTTTCTATCTATCTACATAATCTATCTCTGTACATATCTAGATATCTATATATCTATCTTTTGGGAAAGATGGAGGGCAAGAGAAGAAGGGGACGACAGAGAATGAGGTGGCTGGATGGAGTCCCTGAAGCGGGAGGCGTGAGCCTAAAGGGACTCCAGAAGATGGTAGAGGACAGGAAGGCCTGGAGGAACGTTGTCCGTGGGGTGGCGATGGATCGGACACGACTTCGCAGCTAAACAACAACAACATGATCTTTTCTGCCACAGTTGTTGCAGTTGAATCATCGCAGTTGTTAAGGGAGTCCCAAGGTCCTTAAGCAAATCAGGCTTCCCCCATTTGAGTTCGCTTGTTGGAAATAGTGATCACATCACACACACACACACACACAGAGAGAGAGAGAGAGAGAGAGAGAGAGAGAGAGAGAGAGAGAGAGAGGACAGTACAACTCTCGTAAATACATGCCGGTTGCCAAGCGTCCGAACTGTGATCACGTGACCTGACCGTGGGGATGCCGCAATGGTCAAAAGCGTGAAAGGCAAGACACAAGGTCACTTTTTCCAGTCCCGTTGTAACATCGAACGGTCACTAAACGAGGACCGCCTGTATTGCTGCCCCTTGAGGTGTCAGCCTTGGGTTTTTTTTGTTTTTTCCCCCTTCTTCATTAAACTACCATTTAAACAATGATCGCTTTTCAACCCGGGAATTTCACACCCACCCACCCCTGTCCTCATTCAGACTTTTCCTTTGTCTGGCTAGGAAATCCCAGGAGAACCGCCGCGCCTTCTCGGATGACAAAATGCGCGAGGGGCAAAACGTCATCGGGCTGCAGATGGGGACAAATCGAGGGGCTTCCCAAGCCGGCATGACGGGCTACGGGATGCCCCGTCAGATCCTTTGAGCCCACCGTTGCCGTCCGTCACCTCCTCCGATCTCTTCCTTTTCCAGAGAGCCTTCGCGAGTTTCTTCTCCGAGAAACAATCCTTTTGGATTCTCCATTTTGCTTCCAGACTCCATGCCACCGGTTTTTTTTAATATATAAAAAAAAGACCCCCGTCTAGGGTTTTTTTGTTTTGTTTTGTATTTTCAGTCGTATCTCCCCCGTTCCTGCTTTTCCTGTCTCGGCTGGGATTATTTAATTTTTTTCCCCTGCCTCTCCAACATCTCGTGACCCTTCCTCTCTCCAAGGATCCCCAAATATCGATATTTCCCCCCACCCCTTTTCTTCCATCCACTCGCGACCAATGCCAAAGGCGAGAGGTGGTGTCTTTCCCGTATCTTTTCTCCAAAGGTTTCAAAAAAAAGAACGTGGCCTCCGAGCTGCAAAGGCTGACGGCCTCCCTTTTTTAAGGTAACGCTCCTTTGGAACCCAAACCCCAGAAATTGCCCTTCTCTTCTGGACCAAAATAATCATTTTTTTTAAAGTAATTTCTAGAGTTACACGGGGCCTGTTTTGTTTCACCCCAGAATACCTACTAGATCCTACAGATGCTGAACTGCCCCACTTCTTCATTTTGAGTGAATGGCTGGCGGCCGTGGCCGCCGCAGTCTGAAAGACTAGGAAGATCAGGTGATTCACCCCTTTTCTCCCCAAAAGTCACCCCTGGGGAAGCGGGGTGCTTGAAGGACCCCCTCTATCTACGCTTCCCGGGTTCAGCTTTTTATTTTGAGGAGGGGGCAGTGGGGTTAATAGAAGACGGGGGCAGAGCCGTGCGGCTGAGTTTGTCGTCTGTTTCTATTGTTTTTCTTGCAAAATGCTTAAAATCAGTCAAGGGGGGGTGGGTGGTAGGGAGGAAAACCAGCCTTGAGGGTGCTTAATTTCCCCGTACCCATCCTCCACAGCCGGACCAGCCTTTTGGTCTTGGCCTTTGGGAGCGCTGTTGAGTCACGTAGCGGCAGCAGCAGAAGCGTTTGGGGTGGGGTGGGGGGCAAAGCCAGACGTGATAACTACTCCGAACTTTGCAGAAAGTATTTTGCCTCAAGGCTCTTGATCACAAATAAAGGTTGCTCGATTCTTTTTGTTTATGGGCCTGTGTCCTTCTCTTTGGTTGAAGTGAGTGTGTGTGTGTGGGGGGGGTCTTTAGGGGGGGAGGAAAGGAACCTTTCCCATGTGTTTCTGGACTACCTCTCCCAGCAGTTCCAGCCAGGTATCACTCTTTCATTCAGGCAAAAGCTGAAAGTCTACGCAAATCCCAGTTTACAGACAGGGCCAGGGATTGATTGATTGATTGACTGACTGACTGATTGATTGATTGATTGATTTAAGGGGGGGGACTTAAGACCTCCCAGGGAAAGCCCCCTACCGATGAAAAGGCGAATTAAGTCTCCACGGGATTTTAATTCTGCCACCCCCCGTGCAACGCAGCGAGCGTTTGCACGAGAAACGTCCTTGCGAAAAATCTAGCAGCTCGATCTGCGAGGCTGCAGCTTCCTTGCTTTAAAATGCTTCTACGAAAACGATCGAGAGAAAACCAGGATATGTCGGGGGGGGGGGAATGCAGGGATGGGGGAGTCTGGGAAGTGTTTGCGGGGTGCTTTGCCTGTGCCTGCGGGAAGAACTCGGAAGCCTTCACAGATACTTTCAACAATTAACCAGTGGAACTCCTTGCCTCCAGAAGCGGCGAATGCTCCAACGCTGGAAGTTTTGAAGCAGAGACTGGACAGCCATTTGTCTGAAATGGCATAGGGTTTCCTGCCTGAGCAGGGGGTTGGACTGGATGACCTCCAAGGCCCCTTCCAAATTTATTACTATTAATTTATTACTATTATTACTATTATTACTTCATCAACCAAACCCTAGCCGAGGGTTTTTTTTTTTTCGTTTTAAACTCTTGGATTCAAAAAATGACCGGGTTTCTATTGGTGGGTCTTGTCTCTTGCTACTGAGTCTTCTTTCTAAAATGTTCTTAATTAGTTCTTCCGTTGGTAAGTTTTCATTTTTCCCAATATTGGGCAAATATTGCTGCGGTTAATCCGTGTCAAATTAAGTACATGCAATCTTTTCTCGTAGTTTCCTCCTGTTGTGCCTAACAGAAACAGTTCTGGTTTTTTACACACACACACACACACACACACACACACACACACACACACACACACACATATATATATGCAAAAAACCAGAACTGTTTCTATTAGACACAACAGGACATATATATATATATGTCACTTTGAGCCCAGAGTTTCTGTTGCCAACTTGTTTAGCGAGCTTTGCCCCATTTTATGAGCTTTTGTTGGTCACAGTTGTTAAGCGAATCGCTTGCAGTTCTTGAGTCACGGCGGCAAACTGAATCTGACTTCCTCACTGGTTTTGCTGGTCAGTGACGCCGGGACACTGCAGCCGTCATAAAGGGGAGACATTTGGCAAGTGTCGGAATTCTGATCCTGTGACGGTCGTAAGTGTGGAAAAATGATAAGTCCCTTTGTTCATTGCTGCGGTGACCGGTCACTAAACAAGTGATTGTAAGTTAAGGTTTACTTGAAATTCAAACCGCGCCGTAGTTCGTCGCACAGGTTAGCTCCCTAACTGGCTGGAGGGATTCAACACAACAAGCTTTTGACCCAGAAATCTCAGCAGGAGCCAAATCAATCACTGGCCTAAATACATTTATTACCCGTTCAGTACAGAAGCCATCAAAATGTTCCTCCAGTGCTTAATCTAAAAGCTTTTCCTTGCCAATTAATTTTTGTTCCCATTGCGCTCCGCCAACATCTTGCAGTCAGCCTACAATAGCTGTATTTGCATAACCAGGTTAAAGATCTTTCAGCTGTTAAGCTAAACAAACATGCAAAAAGTCTGGTTCAAGATTAACTGCTTTTCCTGCCGTCTCCGAGGGGGGAATAGATCTACAAAAGCAGCGTGTTTGGGGGCTAATTATTAGAATTTTATCCCGGCTGTATTACTTTTATCAGCAACCCAGGGTGGGGAGCAGTACAGTATTTAATTACTCCTTTCTCCTCCTATGTTTTCCCCAACAACAACCCTATGAGGTGGGCTGGGCTGAAAGAGAGAAAGGGGGGGATTGGAACAAAGTCACCCAGCCAGCTTTCATGGCTAAGGCGGGACTAGAACTCACCGTCTCCTGGTGATTGGCCCAAAGTCTCCCAGCCAGTTTTCATGCCTAAGGCGGGACTAGAACTCACCGTCGCCTGGTGATTGGCCCAAAGTCTCCCAGCCAGTTTTCATGCCTAAGGCGGGACTAGAACTCACCGTCTCCTGGTGATTGGCCCAAAGTCACCCAGCCAGCTTTCATGCCTAAGGCGGGACTAGAACTCACCGTCTCCTGGTGATTGGCCCAAAGTCACCCAGCCAGCTTTCATGCCTAAGGCGGGACTAGAACTCACCGTCTCCTGGTGATTGGCCCAAAGTCACCCAGCCAGCTTTCATGCCTAAGGCGGGACTAGAACTCACCGTCTCCTGGTGATTGGCCCAAAGTCACCCAGCCAGCTTTCATGCCTAAGGCGGGACTAGAACTCACCGTCTCCTGGTGATTGGCCCAAAGTCACCCAGCCAGCTTTCATGCCTAAGGCGGGACTAGAATTCACGATCTCCTGGTGATTGGCCCAAAGTCACCGAGCCGGCTTTCATGTCTAAGGTGGGACTAGAACTCACCGTCTCCTGGTTTCTTCACCACTGGACCAAGCTGGCTGTTCAAATTCAACGCATTGTGTGAACCCCCCCAAGGGGGCAAAATTAAGGCAAATTGGCAAGTTCAGATGCTAAAAGTTGCAACTTTGTTGGGCAGCTCCATTTCTACGGGCGCCCACTTTGGAAATTTAAGTTTTCCAGAGGTTTTATTTCCTTCCTAGGTTGCTGTCAGTTCAGGTACGACAAGTGAATGAACATCTGAAGCAACGCACACAAGAGTCCCTGGGAAGGGGTCCAAGTTTGCCTCGGTTGCTCCATATTTCTACATATATGTCCATTGTCCTCAACCAGGAAGTGAAGGTTTTTATTTATCCAATTTATTGGCTGCCCATCTCACTGCGGGGTAACTCTGGGTGGCTAAGGCCAAGGTTAAATGACACTTGCATCCAGTTTGTGACCTTTAGTTCCTGGAAAATGCAACTTTCCCTTCTGGCGCGTTTGGGGTTCGGATCCAGCCTCGCCGCCTCTGGGAGAAAAGCCTTGCAAAGGATGCTGGGAAAGCATTTCAGGTTATGTACAGGGCTGTCCACCAAGCCCGTCTCAGGTGGCAATGAGTCCCACGTTCGCTATGTCTAACTCAGCACAATGGGGCCGGTACGTTTGGCCGCTGACCCTAATTAAGGGAGGCTGGACGCTGCTTTGATCCTCGCCTCTTGCTTTGCAAAATTCTTTGGAAGAAGGAGGTGGAAGAATTACACCGGGTGGGAAGGGACGATTGAGGTGAGCAAACAGTTATCTGGAAGGCTACACCCAGTGCTTGGTGGGGCGATTATCATATTTTAGGACATGTTTGTCCCGCGAAGGTGTGCCTTTGTTTGCGCTTTTGTGTCTGTCTCTGTGTGTGTGTGTGTGTGTGTGTGTGTGTGTGTGTGTGTGTGTTGGCTGGGCCGCGCCTCTAGATTTATATTTGGATCAAAGTTTCCTCTGTTTAAACACGGGGTCCACGCCCTCGTGACGGTGATAGTCCCGAAGGCATATCCTGGATGGCAAAAGACTGGATCCGATGCGGGGAAATTTGTTTGCATTAAATGCACGTAGCATTTAAGAGCAAGGGACCCTCTGAATGTTCGAATTAAAAACTCATTTAAAACCAATCGCTTCGAACGAATTAAGCTCAGGAAAGGATGCCACGGTTAACGAGAAAAGGCAGTCCTGTTGGAGCAGAGATAGAAGCCCTGGACAAGGAGGCAGGCTTCAGACTTAATGAAATCACTTCCGGCCATTCACATAGTAGACATTTGTAAGAGAGTAGTAGGGGATGAGAAGAGGGAGGGGTGGGGGCTGTCTGGAGGAAGGAGCAAACAGGACAGCTGGGCCCTAATCCAGGGGCTTCAGAAAGCACCACTTGTCCTTTTCACGGTGACCTCAAGGCAGTTCAAAAGTTCTGTGTTTTTCATTTCTAAGCACAGAACGTAGAGTCGCAGGGTTGAAAGGGACCCTGGAGGTCTTCTAGTCCAACCTCCTGCTGGAGCAGGAGAACTTATTCCCATTCCGGACCAACGGTTGTCCAATGTCTTCTTGAAAACCTCCAGTGTTGGAGCGCCCACAGTTCTGGGAGGCAAGTAACACTGATTAAATGTTCTCGCTGTCAGGAAATTCCCCCTTAATTCCAGCTTGGTTCACTCCTTGATAAGTTTCCATCCGTAGCTTCTTGCCCTGCCTTCAGCTCTTTGGGATAATAGGTTGACCCCCCCGCTTAAATATTGGAACACTGCTCTCAAGTCACCTTCCCCACCCCACCCCCCCAGTCCTTTGGCCCTCTTTGAATTTAGCAGACCAACAGAGGTCTTCTAGCCCAATCCTCTGGCTAAGCAGGAAACCCTACCCAGTTCCAGACAAATGGTTGCCCAGTCTCTTCGTAAAAACCTCCAGTGATGGAGCTCCCACAACTTTGGCAAGCAAGCCATTCCACTGATGGATTCTTCTCAATCTCCTTAATTCCTCCTTAGTTCCAGGTTGCTTCTCTCCTTGATGAGTTTCCATCTGTTGCTTCATCTCCTGCTTTCTGGTGCTTTGGAGAATAGAATAGAATAGAATAGAATAGAATAGAATAGAATAGAATAGAATAGAATAGAATAGAATAGAATAGAATAGAATAGAATAGAATAGAATAGAATAGAATAGAATAGAATAGAATAGAATAGAATAGAATAGAATAGGAATGGGAATAGGATAGAATAGGATAGAATAGAATAGAATAGAATAGAATAGAATAGAATAGAATAGAATAGAATAGAATAGAATAGAATAGAATAGAACAGAATAGAATAGAATAGAATAATAGAATAGAATACAAAATAGAATGGAAAATAGAAGAGAATAGAAGAGAAATTAGAAGAGAACAGAAATTAGAATAGAGTAGAGTAAGAATAGAATAGAAGAGAATATAGAAGAGAAGAGAAAATAGAAGAGAAGAGAAGAGAAATTAGAAGAGAACAGAAATTAGAATAGAGTAGAGTAGATTAGAGTAAGAATAGAATAAGGAAATATGGAATAGAATAGATGGATCGCTTGACCCCCTCTTCTTTCTGGCAGCCCCTCATGAACTGGAAGACGGCAATCATGTCACCCCGGTCCTTTGACCCTCTTTGAATTTCCTAAACTGTGGACACGTATAGAGAAAAAGAGGGCAGACTTCCTTTTTATTTCCTCCCCCCTTTGCAGCATCGCACCGGGCCTGCCAGTTTCCTCAAAGGCTCAGAAATGGCAAAAAGGGGGCGGAGGGAGGGGGAAGAGCTTGGAGTCCCAATGCTTTGCAAAAACAGAGAAGCTCGCTGCCCTTGTTCCGAATTGCCGGAGCAGGACTCCGCCACACTGTTTACAGTTTGTACCTGAATTTCCTGCCCTTGAACCCTGTCCAAGCGTCACTTTGCTAAACTGCACCCGATGCCAAACGCCCTCCTTGACGTTGGCTGCCAAAGAACAAAAAAAAAAATGGAGCCAAGCCATCAACTGCCCAAGCAGGTTATCGAGCCGGACTTGTCATTCCAAGCAGGTTGCAAAAAGCAGCAAGGGCTGGTAAATATAAGCCGAGAGATTAAAAAAAACAATTCTCTGGAAGACCCTCCCCCCCATTTGCAGCCATTATCTCTCTCTCTCTCTCTCTCTCTCTCTCTCTCTCTCTCTCTCTCTCTCTCTCTCTCTCTCTCTCTCTTTTTAACCCTCTCTTTGCTCTTTCATTTTTCATTTTTTCTAACTTTTCTTTCTCCTATATATTTGCCTTGCAATGAAACTTAAATTAAAATGTATAATAACAATAACAAAACAACAAAATAATATTAATATAATAATAATAACAACAATAACAACAACAACAACAACAACAACAATAATAATAATAATAATAATAATAATAATAATAATAATAATAATAATAATAATAATAATAATAATAATAATAATAATAATAATAATAAAAGGAAACTAGCACGGCAGGTTTAAGGACTTTAAGCACTTCTTTTTAACTACGACATATTCTTCTTACTCAGGGGTCTTCAAACTTGGCCCTTTTATGACTTGTGGACTTCAACTCCCAGAATCCCTCAGCCAGCGTGCCTAGCTGAGGAATTCTGAAGGTTGAACTCCCCAAGTCATAAAAGGGCCAAGTTTGAAGACCCCTGGTCTAACTGGATGCTGTTTTGAGCGTGATCCAGTCCGAACTGGTATCTCAAGCTCCTACCTTTCAAGCAAGCTCAACCCCTCTTCTGCTACAACCCGGTGCAAAACTACAATAGGGATCCGGCCAAGTTACAATGGGCTGGGCTTGGGAAAGAAAAACTAAAGAACGGGTCCCATCGGTCAGCCTCCTGACAGTTAGAACAATTAACCAGTGGAACCACCTGCCTCCAGAAGTTGTGCATGCTCCAACACGGGAAGTTTTTATATGGAGAGACTGGACAACCTTCTGTCTGAAATGGTCTAGGGTTTCCTGCCTGAGCAGGGGGTTGGACTAGATGACCTCCAAGGTCCCTTCCAACTCTGTTATTCTGTTCTAGTGTCATCAACGCAAGGAGTATGAATTTGGGCAAACTCCAGGAGACAGTGGAAGACAGGAGAGCCTGGCAGCCTATGGGGCCATGGGGTCATGAGACGTTGAGCACAACTTAGTGACTGAGCAACCACCTATCTGCAGCTAGGAGATCTTCAGCCATGAACCAACTGGGTAGGTAGGGCAGCAAAGCAGCTGCCAGCCAGCCAATGCCTCTTCCTGCAGCTGTTTCATGCATTCCAAGATGTCTTGCATTAGGCACACCAGACAAGATTGCAAGCTCCCTTGTAAAGTTAAGGAGCTGGAGAATATTAGGAGGCGAAAACGAAAATATTTGACTGCCGGGCTGTGTGGAGAGAAGGAGGCGGCATCATCTTAAATTAGAAAAGGACGGCTGAGATATTTCTTCACTTCAGGGAAAAACTGCCAATTTCAGAGCGGTTGTTTGTTGCAGAGAAACAGAGCAAATGAATTCTGGTGCCACCTTATGGCCGAAAACCAGACATTTCCGATCAAAACTGAAGTGTGATTTTAAGTCGGCCATCGAAATATTTATTCCAGCCAGAGGTTTCGTAGTGCAAATGCCAGGAAAAGTTCATTAGTTTGTTAGAGAGATCTTTGTGCAGCCATGCTGGTTCCTTCTTGAATTTCTTGTTTTTCTTTTTCAGTGGTATTGTGCTGGACTGGGCTTTTATGATCGCATTTTTCAGGGTTTCTCCATGCTTCTTGGGTTGTTTTCCCCTTTAGGGTTTTCATCCATGGGATCTTTAGCTGTAAGCGGATTGCGTATTCTTGCATAGTAAAACAAGATTGGGCTGAGATGATTGGCGGGGGGGGGGGGGCAAAATTAAAAAACAAAAGAAAACCCAGAATAAAACTATAATCTCCTCAGAGATTTCCCATCTTCTTTTCTTTCAATCACCCCAAGGTCTATCAGTGGAAAAGCTTCATTTCATGAGAGGTGAACTTCAAAATGGGGTCCACCAAGATCTCAGAAGATCAAAGAAATGTCTGAAATGGTATATAGGGTTTCCTGCCTGAACAGGGGGTTAGACTAGAAGACCTCCAAGGTCCCTTCCAACTCTGTTATTCTGTTACTCTGTTCATTAATCAGTGAAACGGGTTTGCCTCCAGAAGTGGTGGGTGCTCCATCACTGGAGGCCTTTAGGAAGAGCCTGGACACCATTTGTCTGAAATGGTATAGACCAGGAGTGAGGAACCTTGGCTCTTTTATGGCTTCTGGACTTCAACTCCCAGAATTCCTGGCTCAAGAATCCAGGAGTTTCTTTATTAGAACGAAAATTGTGGGGCCCTTAGTGTTCCCTGAGCATGTGGGTTTTCCTGGAGACGTTTCGTGACCCAACTAAGTAACATCATCAGTGCTAGAAGGGAGGGAGAGTGGCAGAATGGAGGAGGAGGAGGACTGTGGGGTCCTTGGTGCTCTCTGAGCTTGGTTGTTTTCTTGCAGACGTTTCATGACCCAACTAGGTAACGTCATCAGTGCTGGAAGGGAGGAAAGTTTGCTCCCTGTTTATATACAGTAGCTTGATGTGTTGGTGGGGGTGTGTTGTTTTTCCTTGGTAGTTCCTTGATTAGACTTACTCAATTACTGCCTGATTGTTTGTCAGAGTTGGTAATTCCTTGATTAGGGTATTGTTAATCGCTTGATTATTTGTCTGGGATTCATCCTTGCTTATCTGGCTGTTGGCTACTGACGGAGGATGCGTTCTGGTGTGTTTGTTTCCTTTTTAGGTTGTTTATTGTCTCTACTGAATGATGAGGAAACATCGTTTATTTCTATGTGCCTGTGGAAGGCTGATTTGTCTGAGTGCCAAACTTGCAGGAATTTACTAGCATTTTTGGATTTTGCTTCCTCTAGCATGCTCAGAGTTTCCCAGCTAAAACTACGGTTAGTATTGTGTACGGTATTGTACGCAACACTATTGTACAGTGCAGTATTGTGAAAACTCAGAGAGTGCCAACGACTTCCCAGCTCAGAATAGAATAGAATTTGTTACTGGCCAAGTGTGATCAGACACACAAGGGATCTGTCTCCGGTGCATAAGCTCACAGTAGACATATATATATAATCAGCAAGTAGGTCACAATGATAGTTACAGTCATTAATTTATTTATTTATTTATTTTATTGGATTTGTATACCGCCCTATTCCCGTAGGACTCAGGGCGGTTTACAGGGCAGTTAAAACCATGAATACAAAAAATTTAAAACAATTAAAACAATTAAATTAAATTCAAGCCCCAAGAGTAAATCTAAAACCCAGTTAAATTAACAACCCCACAGTCTGGACCAAACAGATCGAAGAGCCAAGTTTTCAGGTCCCGGCGAAATGAGCGAAGGTCGGGGGCAGTCCTAAGTTCTGTGGGTAGTTGGTTCCATAGGGCAGGCGCACCCACAGAGAACGCCCTTCCCCTGGGAATAACCTGCCGGCATTCATTAACCGGTGGTACCCTGAGAAGGCCCTCCCTGTGGGAGCGCACAGGACGATGGGAAGATGATGATGTAAACCCTCGACTTAACGACCACATTTAGTGGGCTTGTAATTGTTCATCACTAGCATTACCAGCATGTCTTCAAATTAAAATCCTCAACTTCTATCTCACCTCCAATTCAAACATCCCCAAATTGAACCATCAGACAACGTTTGTAAAAAAAACAACAAATGGTAATAAGATGGAAAGCAGAATGACATCATACCTAACTAAATGAAGCTATTGCAAAAAGTAAAGACACTTCACTATATAATTCACTTCTAACTGACACAACCCACATTTTACAATGTTGATAATAACAACCAGCTGGCAAACTGGGAGCTGAACGGCAGTGAAAAGTTCCTGCCACTGGAAGCACCAAGGCACAAAGTTTAAAATAATACTTTGTTTTGTTTTCAATCACAATTTCTCAAGGAACTCGTTAGGAAAGCTTCATATAGACCACAAATACAGGGAAACAGTGAGGAAACAGAATAATGGTACAGGCTGTGTTCACACAAGATAATTAATTATAGGGGCTTTTTGTGGAAAAAAGAAAAGATTAATGATTTCTGGATATGAGGATTAAAAAGGGGCAAAGAGGTTGGGAAAAGAATGACACTTGATAGAAAGAAATGCAGAAGACATAACATATTTTCATTCTTTTTCTCTCGGTCTTTCTTTTTTGTTCTGCTTTATATATATTTACTGCACTGAAAAATTCTAATTTATTTAACTTAAATTAAATTTATATGCCACCCATCTCACTTAGACACAACTGTAGTGTGTGTGTGTGTATGTGTATATGTGTGTGTGTGTGTGTATATATATATATATATATATATATATATATATATATATATATATATATATATATATAATTTGTGTGTGTGTGTGTGTGTGTGTGTGTGTACTTCTAGACAAGATGGGTGGCACATATATCTAATAAATCATATATGTGTGTGTATGTCTATGTGTGTATATATACACACACATATGTATATGTATGTATACACATATTTGTATATACATAATATACAATATATATAACAATATTACACACAGACATAACTCCTTTTATGACCCTATAATCCCATAATTTGGAGTAGAGTTGGGGCAATACATATATGTATAAAAACCTAGAATTTTTCAACACACTAAAATTATGTAAAACAGTAAAAGGAAAAAAGTACTGATTTCAAATATATGTAAATAAATAAAACCCGGGTTCATTTGGGTAAAGCAGCGGGATATCGAAGGATCATTCTAGAATAAAATGGTGGAGCAGTGGGCTAATGCCTCCTTAAGTAACACCAGCTGCCTGCCATTAGTGCAGGTTCGAGTCCCACCAGGCTCAAGGTTGACTCAGCCTTCCATCCTTCCCAGGTAGGTAAAATGAGGACCCAGATTGTGGGGGGCAATTAAGCTGACTTTGTAATAATGCCGCTTGGGGTGTGTGTGAAAGCCCTAATAAGCAGGCATATACATAGAATGAAGGCTATTGCTAAGCACATTGATTTGTGCTTTAGATTGTAAGCCGCCCTGAGTCTTCGGAGAAGGGCGGGATATAAATGGGATTAAAAAAATAATAATAATTCAACTGGACTTCCATTGAATTAACATTTTGTTTAACACTATACACATTATGCAGAAGTCATATAGCTCATATTCACACATTAACTGACCATACACGCATTATACAAGCATTTAGACACGCATATGCAAGACATAGAGGCGCTGTGTCTACACTCACTCATCTATTAGTCGCCTGGAATGTAAACAAGAGCCACGTGGCTTTGGGAGATCCTGCAACATCTCGGAAACTCCGCCTCCCAACCAGGCGATGCGCTTCTCTTCTATTTAGTAGATCTACGCGGACTCGAAACACCCTTTCGGAGACGGAAGTGCCGTTAAAAGACGAATTCCGTCCCTGACGGAGAAACGGCGGGATTTTAACAAAGCGAATCACACACACACACACACCACACACCCTCCCTCACCGAAACGCTCGCTTTTTCCCTCCGGTCCCGCTCGGGCCGGAACGAGGCCGCTGCCGAGGCGAGCATCGTCTTCTGAGGGAAGGAGGGGACGACGTCACTTCCGCCGCGAGACTCGCCTCCCCGTCGTCATGGCGAGACGTACAGCCGGGAGCGCCGTTGTCATGGCGACCGGTAAACAAGCGGAGCCGGGAAGAGGAGGAGGAGGCGCCGGTGGTCAGGGTGGCGGAGATGGTGAGACGGTTTAATTTCAACCTCTTGGTCCGAAAAACGCCGGGCTAACCTGCTAATCCGAGGCCGGGGTACGGTTAAACCCGTGCCTATCCCAGGAGGGCCATTCTTAAGAGAAGCCCCGAAGCCCTCTGCACATGCTCAGAGACCCCCTGCCCTTCCCTTAGTACCAAATCATGGCTTCATTATTATTGTGGTTGTTTTTATTGTAATAAAATAAAGAATAACATTGTTATTGTAATTTTATTTTATCTTATCTTATTTTATTTTATTTTATTTTTTTATTTTTTTTATTTTTTATTATTTTTTATTATTTTATTATTTTATTTTATTTTATTTTATTATTTTATTTTATTTTAATTTTATTTTATTTTATTATTTTATTTTATTTTATTTTATTTTATTTTATTTTGGAACGAGTTTATGTTTTTTGTTTTAAAAAAAACACAACGCCTGCCTTAAGCCTCAAAGTTTCGCGTTGGGTAAATACCACGGATATGAAATGAATGGGTTGTTAGCAATAGGGTGCTTTAATTCCTTCCATATCTCAGATCATTTCAACTTGATTTATTTATTTAAATGTTTATTTGTTTCTTTAAATGTTTTTTTTAATTTAAATGTTGTATTTATTTAAATGTTTATTTATTTAAATGTTTATTTATTAAATTTATTGGCTGCCTGCCCTTCCTACCGCAGGATAACTCTGGGTGATTTAATTTAATTTCATTTAATTTTTAATCATTTAATTTAATCATTTAATTAAACTTCGGTGTTTTAAATGCTTTGCAAGATCTGCTGTGGCTGGAGGCACGTACCACAGGGATAATCAAGCCAACTAAAGACTGGGTAGCTGCATTCATACAAAAGATAAAGATGAATGAAGGATAATCTTGATTTATTTCTTGGTGGCAGCGCTGATTTGCCAAAAAAACAAAACAAAATCCCATTTGGTTAATACAAGATTTAAGGGCTCGCATTCACCCAGTCCCCTTAGCCTGCATCCAGGATTCATAGGTTTTTCTGGATTTGCACGATGCATTTTATCATAAGCTAACCAAAAGAGCCTCACGTAACACGCTAGTAAGAATAACTCATTACACAGGAGACATAACTCTGGTTGAATAGTTAGTTTTGCTTCGACATTACCATGTCGTATATTCAATAAACGGTAGGTTTTTCGGAAACAGAACAAACCCGATGATTTATCAGGATCTCCAAGCTGGATCTTGACACTTCCTTCTTCCCCGCAGCCGAGCAGTGTCTGTTCGCTAAGCAGCTCGTCCAACACTTCCTCAGCCAGGTCCCGGTCTCACTCACGCACCCGATACCGGACCAAGGCTGCGAGTTCAGAAGTCGACGAGAGCCTCTTTGGGATTTCCAAGGTGAGGGCGAGAAGATTGCTGGGATCTGATGTCTTGTCCCCCGCCCCTCCTGACCCCTAGAATTGGATCCGTTTTGGGGGAGGAGGCGGCGATATATTGAATATCACAGATTTGTTGATCTGCACGCCTTAGGCTCTTTCAGAGTTTCCCGACCGTGCAAACTCTTTAGGCAGCTACAGGGAAATCCTTGACTTACGACAGTTCATTTAGTGACTGAAGCTACAACGGGCCTGAAAAAAGTGACCTACGACCGTTCTTTTCACACTTACGACCTCCAGCATCCCCGCGGTCAAGTGATCAAAATTCAAAGGCATGGCAACTGGCTCATATTTATGACGGTCGCAGCGCCCCGGGGTCACGTGATCCCCTTTGGCGGCCTTCTGACAAGCAGGCTCCATGGGGAAGCGAGCTTCGCTTCACGACCGTGTTAGTAACTTTGAACAACTGCAGTTGTGACCTGCTGCGGCAAGCCAGGTCGTAAAATGGGGCAAAAGTCACCTGCCCCGCTTAGCAACAGAAATTTGGGGCTCCGTTGCGGTCGTAAGTCGGGGATGACCTATCGTCTTCCAAAATGGGGGGGGGCACCCGCAAAAGCCACCCAACCCTTTGCCCCCAAATTTGGGCACCCCTCTTGTTCTCTAAAGCGGGCCGAACTCGACCGCCCTCTTTTTTTACGCTGCCCGTCACTCGCTCGCCCTCCTTCGAGAGACGGGGTACAAAAGGAAAGAGAGGGGAATGAAATTGCTAACGGCGGTTAAACACGTGTTTTTAATTCCCGACACCCCCCCACCCCACCCCCCAGGAATTGTTGAAGCAGTTGTGAGCATCTCTCCCCCTCCCTTGCAGAACGCGCAGCTCTCCCGTCCGGCCAGCCCCGCCGTGGTCCTTCATGATCTCGCCACAGCGAGAGGGAAGCCGCTGGGATGGGGCCGCAAGCCCGAGACGATCCGGCTGATTACTCGAGACCTCATCCGGGACCTGGTGTAAGTCCACTTCTCCCCACTTCCCTGGCTTTGCCCCTCTTCTTTCCACAGCTCCCCGACCGCAATCGTGGCATCTCTGTGGACATTTAGTCATTTGTGACATTGGGTTAAAGCAGGGGTAGGCGACCTGGGCTCTTTTAGGACTCGTGGACTTCAACTCCCAGAATTCCTGAGCCAGCATGGCTCAGCTTGGAAATCTCTCCCCTTTCCCCTCAGCCTGGCTGGCTCAGGAATTCTGGGAGTTGAAGTCCACGAATCATGAGGGGGCTAAGTTTGAAGACCCCTGGTTTAGTGCATAGGCCAGGGGTAGGCGACCTGGGCTCTTTTAGGACTCGTGGACTTCAACTCCCAGAATTCCTGAGCCAGCATGGCTCAGCTTGGAAATCTCTCCCCTTTCCCCTCAGCCTGGCTGGCTCAGGAATTCTGGGAGTTGAAGTCCACGAATCATGAGGGGGCTAAGTTTGAAGACCCCTGGTTTAGTGCATAGGCCAGGGGTAGGCAACCTTGGCTCTTTGATGACTCGTGGACTTCAACTCCCAGAATTCCTGAGCCAGCATGGCTCAGCTTGGAAATCTCTCCCCTTTCCCCTCAGCCTGGCTGGCTCAGGAATTCTGGGAGTTGAAGTCCACGAATCATGAGGGGGCTAAGTTTGAAGACCCCTGGTTTAGTGCATAGGCCAGGGGTAGGCAACCTGGGCTCTTTTAGGACTCGTGGACTTCAACTCCCAGAATTCCTGAGTCAGCTGACTCAGGAATTCTGGGAGTTGAAGTCCACGAGTCCTAAAAGAGCCCAGGTTGCCTACCCCTGGGTTAAAGCAACCTGGATTTAAGGAGAAACGTCCTGAGAGGGAAGACAATCAACCAGTGGAACAGCTTGCCACCAGAAACTGTGGGCATCCCATCCCTGGAGATTTTCAAGAAGAGACTACTAGGCAATCAGCTGTCTGAGATGGTGCAGGTGTTCCTGCTTAAGCAGGGGGATGGACTAGAAGACCTCGCAAGGTCCCTCCCAGCTCCTATTCCGTTCTAGTTGCCGCCTGTCTCGCTGTGGGGCTACTCTCGGCAGCTTACAGTAACAAAAAAAGGAAGAAAGGATAACAGACCATAATATTTTTTACGGCCTCCGGGCCGCAATGTGCCCTTTGGCTGTCCCTGTCTGGCCCGCGTGAGGCCTGTTGGAAGTTGGGAAATAAAATGTAAATAAATGGGCCTCAGGGGACAGGGGAAGAAGCCAAATGCTTTGCTACAGGCAAGAGGAAGAGGTTTTTGCACACCTGCAGCAAAAGACCGGCTGCCAGGTGAGGCTCCGGGCTGCCTCTTCCCTCAACACCTGGACACCAGCGGCAGACCTACGTTCAGCCTATGGGTTCCCCACCTCCCCACCCCACCAACGGTCCTAGATTTTCATACGTCTCCTTGGGAAAATGAATTGCCCACCCCTGCTAGATAAACATTGGGTCAAGCTAGAATTTGATACTGCCTTTTTGCTTGCAGTTAAGAAGTAGATAGATAGATAGATAGATAGATAGATAGATAGATAGATAGATAGATAGATAGATAGATAGATAGATAGACAGACAGACAGACAGACAGACAGACAGAAAGAAAAATAAATGATAAACAGATAGATAGATAGATAGATAGATAGATAGATAGATAGATAGATAGACAGACAGACAGACAAATAAATGATAAACAGATAGATAGATAGATAGATAGATAGATAGATAGATAGACAGACAGACAGACAGACAGACAGACAGACAGACAGACAGACAGACAGATAAGATACATAGATTGAGTGAGTGAGTGAGTGAGTGGTGGGATTCATATATGTGCGTTGCTGGCTGAGGAATTCTGGGATTTGAAGTCCACAAGTCATAAAAGGGCCAGGTTTGAAGACTCCTGCTTTAAATGAATGGTCATAAGTCAAGGACTACCTGTCTCTTTCGGACTGCCCAACCTGGAGCGTCTCTGGATGAGAGACGCTGGGAACAGATGTTGAATGAGAAGATCCACAGTGGGGAAAATATTTGATGGATTTTGTCTCTGCTGGTTGCAATGCTGGCTGATTCTGGCTTTCTCCCCCCGCCCCCAGCGTCCCCACCGTGGACCCCTCCGGAGAGTCCCTGATCATCAGCCCCGAGGATTTCCAGCGGATTAAAGAGTCCTCTCGGATCCTGACTAAGGAGGAGCGTGAGGCCCAGCAAGCGGCCATCAGGGCAGAGCGAGAAGCCACCATTGTAAGTCTGTTAAGATCAGCTGAGGGGGTTGGACTGGAAGACCTCCACGGTCCCTTCCAACTTTGCTATTCTGTTATTCTACTATCCTTCCTTCCTTCCTTCCTTCCTTCCTTCCTTCCTTCCTTCCTTCCTTCCTTCCTTCCTTCCTTCCTTCCTTCCTTCCTGATCACTGGAAGTTTTTAAGAAAAAATTAGATAACCATTTATCTGAAATGGTATAGGTACCATTCCAGACAAGTGGCTGTCCGGTCTCTTCTTAAAAGCCTCCAGTGATGGAGCACCCATGGCTTCTGGTGGCAAGCTGTTCCACTGGTTAATTGTCCTCACTCTTGGGAAGTTTCTCCTTAATTCCAGGTTGCTTCTCTCCTTGGTTAGTTTCCAACTGTTGCTTCTTGTCCTGCCTTCTGGTGCTTTGGAGAATAGCTTGACTCCTCTCCTCTTTGTGGCAGCCCCTCAAATACTGAAATACTGCCGTCATGTCCCCCCACCCCAGTCTTTCTTTTCTCTAGACTGGCCATTCCCAATTCCTGCAGCCATTTTAGCCTCCAGGCCTTTAACCCTCCTCGTTCCTCTTCTCTGCCCTTTTTCCAAAGTCTCAACTTCTTCTTTTTTTGTAACGTGGTGACCAAAACCGGCTGCGGTATTCTAGGTCTGGCCTTATACTAAGGCTTTACAAAGCGGTACTAATACTTCGCGTGGTTTCGATTCTATGCCTCTGTTTGTGCAACCAAGGATTAGGTTAGTTTTTTTGGGCCGCTGGCTCACATTTACGTACGTGATTGTCATCTGGAGTTGGTCACTCTGAGCTGCTTTAGCGGCTGCAAACGCAAACCCACCTCCCAAAGACCCTGGACCTTTTTTTTTTGGGGGGGGGGGGGTGAAGCAGCTTTCACAAGAGATCGATGGGACGTTAAGGTGCTTCCAAGTAAAATAGGCAGAATGCAGAAATGCAGTCATTATGAAGCTTTATTCATCGACAGGTTATATAAAAAGAGCTATATGGCATGGAAGCATCCATGCTTGTATGATAGAGAATGCATGCAAGTGAGAAGATAGAAAAGAGAAGCAGAGCTAGAACAAAGAGGCAGCCCCTGGGCAGAGGTGTTTATGGGGGGTCTCGGCCCCTCCCTAGCCATAAAACTCTCTCACCAATGAGGCTGCTGCAGGGAAGCAAAGAAGCCTCTTTGCTTCATCTGATGACCTATTTGGGGAACTGCCATGGCTGGCACAAAACACGTAACAGGGGGGAAGGAAGCTCTTTTAAAAAACAAACAAAAAACAAGGAACACAGCCTTCTTTTTAGCCTCTCCCATTTCCCTTTTTTTTTTATAAGCCTGCTCTGAGCTGTCAGGAAGCCAATTTGCAGGTTACTGCAGAGCAGGTTGATGTTGATGTCCGTCACATTCCTCCGTGCTCTCTCATCATTCAATGGTAGCGTTCATATTTGTTTATTCCGTACTGGAGCGAAATGGAAACAGCTTCAACGGCGGCAGCAACAAAAAAAAAGGGTGGTGATTATCATGTTTTTAAATGCTGCAGCGATTAAAAGTAACTCACGCTATCCAGCCACCTATAAAGCTAATTTAGCAGATGAATAATATTTCGCATTGGCTGAAGTTCCTGACTCATCTTCAACTACATCCCATCTAAATCCAATTTATAGTATTGTGTGGTCTTCTATCTATCTATCTATCTATCTATCTATCTATCTATCTATCTATCTATCTATCCATCTATCCATCTTATCTATTTATCTCTATCCATTTTTCTCTCTGTGTAGTCCGTCTATCTATCTCACCATCTACTGTATCTCTTAATGTATCCATCTCTTTATATCTATCTTTCGGTCTGTCGGTCTGTCTATCTCATCATATATCTATTTATCTCTCTCTTAATCTATATTTATCCATCTATCTCTGTCTAGCGCCATCTATTTATCTATTAATCTATCTCTATTTATCCATTTCTCTCTTATCTATCTATTGATCTATCTATCATCTCCTAATATATTAATCTCTATCTAATTCTCTCTCTGTCTGTTTCTATCTATCTATCTATCTATCTATCTATCTATCTATCTATCTATCTATCTATCTATCTATCTATCTATCGCTATCTATCTATTCTATCTTATCTATCTCTATCCATTTCTCTCTCTGTCTGTGTAGTCTATCTATCTCACCATCTATCTCTTAATGTATCCATCTCTTTATATCTATCTTTCGGTCTGTCGGTCTGTCTATCTCATCATATATCTATTTATCTCTCTCTTAATCTATATTTATCCATCTATCTCTGTCTAGCGCCATCTATTTATCTATTAATCTATCTCTACAGTATTTATCCATTTCTCTCTTATCTATCTATTGATCTATCTATCATCTCCTAATATATTAATCTCTATCTAATTCTCTCTCTGTCTGTTTCTATCTATCTATTTATCTATCTATCTATCTATCTATCTATCTATCTATCTATCTATCTATCTATCTATCTATCTATCGCTATCTATCTATTCTATCTTATCTATCTCTATCCATTTCTCTCTCTGTCTGTGTAGTCTATCTATCTCACCATCTATCTCTTAATGTATCCATCTCTTTATATCTATCTTTCGGTCTGTCGGTCTGTCTATCTCATCATATATCTATTTATCTCTCTCTTAATCTATATTTATCCATCTATCTCTGTCTAGCGCCATCTATTTATCTATTAATCTATATTTATCCATTTCTCTCTTATCTATCTATTGATCTATCTATCATCTCCTAATATATTAATCTCTATCTAATTCTCTCTCTGTCTGTTTCTATCTATCTATCTACCTATCTATCTATCTATCTATCTATCTATCTATCTATCTAATCATCTATCTTTTAATCAACCCATATTTATCCATCTCCCTCAAAGCCTCAAAAGTTCTTTGGAAGAGTCTCGTCTGTCGGAACCATGACGCTGACTTTGTTACTGATTGTGATCTTGGCTAGATGCCTTTCCTTGGAACTGGGCACGTCCGTCCACCCGAAAGAAACAGGGAGGCGTTTCCCGGTACGAGTCTTGGCTGTTCAGCGGACTCAAGGGAACACGGCCGACGGCTTCCTCGTCTCCCCGCCCCAGGTTGCCGTGAACGAACGCAAGAAATCCATGAAGCTGAAGGAGATCCTCCGAAAGAAGAACGAGAAGCTAAACGATCTGGAGGAGGAGGCCAAAGAGAGGGCCCAATACCTCTTGGAACGGGCGAACCACCTCCGGATGGAGCAGGAAGACGAGATCAAAACGCTCGGCGAGGTGGGCACCCAGCTGAAGGAGGGAAGAACGGAAACTTTAGGCACCACCTTTAGATTTCCAGAGTTCTCCCCGGCTTACGGCCGTTCGTTCAGCAACCCTTCACGGGGAAAAAAGGACTTATTCTCAGTCCTTCGGACTCAACGACCGTTGCAGCCTCCCCAAAGTCACACGATTACAAGCTTGGCACTTGGCCACCTTGGCATGCATTTGTGACGGGGGCAGCCTCCTGGCGTCATGTGACACACAACACACACACACACACACACACACACACACACACACACACGTTTATGGTCTTCCCAGCCTTTGCTTCCAACAAACCAAAGGGTTGGAAGCCTTAAGAAAAGCACAACTCACTGATCCAAGTGCGGTGATTCGCAATAACCCCCGTGGCCAAAAAAACCAGGTTGTAAAATCAGACGTGTCTCCCTTAACGACCACCGTGCTGAGCCTTGGAGTCTGGTGCCAATTGTGGCCATAGGTTGGGGACTGAGTGCAACAACTTCCTTGTTCACCACAGGTGAGCCGGACACCCATATAGGTGAGGGTCCCTGGTGGGTCCAAAGAAGGGATAGGCAACCTGGGCTCTTTTGTGACTCGTGGACTTCAACTCCCAGAATTCCTGAGGCAGCCACGCTGAGGGGAAAGGGAGAGGTTTCCAAGCTGAGCCATGCCGGCTCAGGAATTCTGGGAGTTGAAGTCCACCAGTCATGAAGGGGCCAAATTTCCCTCATGCCGGCTCAGGAATTCTGGGAGTTGAAGTCCACAAGTCATGAGGGAGCCATAGTTCTCTCATGCCGGCTCAGGAATTCTGGGACTTGAAGTCCACGAGACATAAAAGGACCCAAGTCACTCTGAAAACAAACGCCGTCTTTCTTCCGCTAGTTGAGCTGATTGAAGATAGATTTCGCTTTTCTCGTTCTGCTCCTGCCCTGCTTGTCCCAGTTAACTGTCGTCCAGCTTTCTCCCACATCGGGTGCAGACCAAACCCGCTCGTAAAACCCAGTGTCCCTTAGGACACACAGGTGATCCTCGACATACGCCCACAACTGAGGATCAAAATTTCTGTTGCCAAGCAAGACCCTCCTCGTGAGCTTCGCCCCATTTTACGACCTTTCCTGCGCCAGTTGTTAAGTCAATCACTGCAGCTGTTAGTAACACGGTTCTTAAGTTAAATCCGGCTTCCCCTTGTTGACTCGGCTCGTCAGAAGGCCGCAAAAGGGGATCACGTGACCCCGGGACGCTGCGACCGTCATAAATGTGAGCCGGTTGCCAAGCGTCTGAATTTTAATCACGTGACCACAGGGATGCTACAAAGGTGGTAACTGGGAAAAGACAGGTCCCTTTTTCCCCCGTGCCGTTGTAACTTTGAAGGGTCACTAAACGAAGTGCTGTAAGTCGAGGACTACCTGTAAAAAGAGCTTTCCCGTCCCTTGGCAGATTATCCTAGAAGCCAAGTGCCATGCCATTCGGGACGCTCAGATCCTGGAGAAAAAGCAGATTGAGAAGGAGTTGAACGAAGAAGAGATGAGGTTAGCCCGGCTGATGGAGGTAGAGAGGCAGAAGGCCAATCAGATGCAAGACGAGCTGGAACGGAAGAGGAAAGAGGAACTCTACAGGTGAAGGGACAGGCCGATAAATAAGATCACAAAATGTCAAGAAACTAGCCCCCATTGTGCCGCAAGGAGAGGCGAGATGTCGGGCCGCAAGGCGGCATCTGAAGAGGGTTGAGATGAAGCCCCTCAGGGGTCTCACAGGGACAGGAAAGTCAAGATGACTGCAGACCCTCAGCTGGAGGGATCTAGAAGAGCAGGTGTCAAACTTGGCAACTTTGAGGCGGGTGGACTTCAACTCCCAGAATTCCTGAGTTAGCACGCGTGGTGCAGACAGCTTTAAAGCATGCTGGCTGGGGAATCCTGGGAGTTGAAGTCCACCCATCCTAAAGCATACTGGCTGGGGAATTCTGGGAGTTGAAGTCCACCCATCCTAAAGCATACTGGCTGGGGAATTCTGGGAGTTGAAGTCCACCCATCCTAAAGCATACTGGCTGGGGAATTCTGGGAGTTGAAGTCCACCCATCCTAAAGCATACTGGCTGGGGAATTCTGGGAGTTGAAGTCCACCCATCCTAAAGCATACTGGCTGGGGAATTCTGGGAGTTGAAGTCCACCCATCCTAAAGCATACTGGCTGGGGAATTCTGGGAGTTGAAGTCCACCCCTCTTAAAGCATGGGGAATTCTGGGAGTTGAAGTCCACCCATCCTAAAGCATACTGGCTGGGGAATTCTGGGAGTTGAAGTCCACCCATCCTAAAGCATACTGGCTGGGGAATTCTGGGAGTTGAAGTCCAGACATCTTAAAGCACAGTAACTGGGGGATTCTGGGAGTTGGCAAGCGGCTTCCCCGACATCCCTTCTCCCTCATCATCCAGGGGGAGGCGCCACCTCATCAAGCAGATTGAGAAAAACGAGGAAGCGCGAGCGATGAAGGCTGAGCAGCGGGACCAGGAGGCCCAGGACATGCTGGACTACCTGGAACGGCTGCAGTTTGAAGATGAGAGGGTGAGGCCAAGAAGCAGACGGGGAGGGGGATGTTGTCGCTCATGAGTTCTAGTCCTGCTATGAAGGCCGGCTGGGTGACTCTGGGCCAATCACCAGGTGACGGTGAGTTCGAGTCCCGCCTTAGGCACGAAAGCCATCTAGATGACATTGGACCAGTTCCTTTTTCTCAGCCCAGCCCGCCTCACAGGGTTGTTGTGGTGGGGAAAATAGGAGAAGGAAGCAGTGTTGGATATATTGGCCGCCTCGAGATAACTTGTAAATATTATAAAGGCGGGATACAAACAAGTTAATTAAATGACTAAAGATACGGTGGCCCCCAGCAAGACTGTTTTTTTCCCCTTCAAAATTGGAAGCAAGTTGTAAAACTCTTTATCAAGTAGGCTGAGATGGAACTTTAGATTCTGGGCTGTTCTTGATTTTTCAGGCTAGGTGGAAAGAAAAGTTGTAAACATGCCTTTGCACGCTTTTAAGGGAAACATCATCACCAGGTGATAAACAAACTTTAGGACAGGTGAGGACCTGTCATGAGCTCTCTCCCTCTCTCTCTCTCTCTCTCTCTCCCTCCCCCTTCCTCCCCCCTTCCTCTTCCTCTCCCTCCTTCTCCCTCTCTCCTTCTCTCCCTCCCTCTCCCTCTCCCTCTCTCTCTCTCCCTCCCTCTCCCTCTCTCCCTCTCCCTCCCTCTCTCCCTCTCTCTCTCCCTCCCCATCCTTCTCCCTCTCTCTCTCCCTCTCTCTCCTTCTCCCTACCTCTCCCTCCCTCCCTCCCTCCCTCCCTCCCTCCCTCTCTCTCATCTAGGAAATGGAACGGCGTAGGTTGGAGCGATTGAGGATCCAGGCTGAGATCCGGACCATCAACGACGAAAACCAGAGACGCAAAGAGGAGAAGCTGAGACAGGAGAAGATGGCCGACCTGCGGGTGCTGGAGTACCAGCAGCAGAAAATGGTAGGGTGTGGGTCGTAGCCCTCCCCAAAGCCGATGAACCATCTCCGCAAAAGAGGTCCCGTTGTTGGGAAAACTCGATGGGGTCTTTTCTGGAGTGGCCCCGGGAGACTGGAATTCCCTTCCCACAAAGGTTGAGGTCGGTCCCCGAATGAGGTGAAAATCCCATGGATTTTTCTCCTGCTCAAGCAGGGGGGCGGGGGGTGGGGATTGGGCTAGAAGACCTCCAAGGTCCCTTCCAACTCGGCTTTTCCGGATCTTCTTCGTGATGCAGGCACGGGAGGCTGAGTTTGAGGCCGAGCAGGAGAAGATCCGCAGGGAGAAGGAAATGGAGACGGCCCGTCTGCGGGCGTTGCAAGAAAAAGCCCAGGATCACCAAGCAGAACAGGTGCGGTCTGGGTATCGGGGGTCTTCAACCTCTGTTGCCCACCCTTGTGTACCCAAAAAGCAGTCAGCCCCACTCCACGGACCCCAAAGTATCTGTAAGACACGTCTGAAAGCAACCCCAGTAAAAGCATTGAATTCTCCTGCTGATTAGGTCCCATTGCCCAACCAAGTAGAAAAATGTCGTTATGAGAAAGTGTCTCTGGGTCTAACCAGACACCTGGTGTAACGTCCTTGAGTCTCACTGTCTGGCTTCTTAAATCTTTGAAGCCTGCATTCCAAACCCTTTTCCTAGGAAAACCGTGCTTCGAAACTTGACAATCACACATGCACCCCTTCTAACCACCTGGCTGACTCGTTCTTTGTCCCCCTCCCCCCAGCATGCCCTGAGGGCCAAGCGCAACCAGGAGGCAACTGAGCGCGAGTGGCGCCGGAAGGAGAAGGACGCCGTGCAGAAGAAGTTGCAGACGGGAGCCATGTTGAAGCAGAGCCGCCTGGAACAAGTGGCGCAGAAGGAGCACAGTTTGGCCATCCAAGTCCAGCGGGACCGGGCTGAATTCGAAAGGATCGTCAGGTGGGGACACCGGGTCACCTTCCTGCAATTTTTATCATGGGTCCTGATGGGGATAAGCCCCGAGGAGGGGGCAATGATTGGTCCAACTTCAGAGTTTCTCAACCTCCGTAACTTTAAGAAGTGTAGGACTTCAACTCCCAGAATTCCCCAGCCAGCCATGCTAGCTAGGGAATTCTGGGAGTTGAAGTCCACACATCTTAAAAGTTGCTAAGGTCGAGAAACATGATACTAGTCACATTTTAAGATGGCTGGACTTCAACTCCCAGAATACCCCAGCCAGCCACGCTAGCTAGGGTATTCTGGGAGTTGAAGTCCGCACATCTTAAAAGTTGCTAAGGTCGAGAAACATGATACTAGACACATTTTAAGAAATGTGGACTTCAACTCACATGCTGGCTGGGGAATTCTGGGAGCTGGAAGTCCGCCCCACTTGAAATTTCCAAGGTTGAGAAACAGCAGTCTAGGCAGGTAATTTCAGAGAACGGATTATCATTTGGCAAAAGGAGAATTTTGCAACCATCTTTTCTCTGCCCGAAACTAAACTAACTGCACTCTAGCAGAACTGTCAATGTTTTAGGGCCAAAAAGGTAAGAGAATCTCAGAAGGGTATGGCTGACTGATGAAAACTAATAAGTTTGAAATGCATATCAGTCTCCCTTAATTCTTTGTTAGCAATTTAAAATTTACACAAATATGAGCTGTCACCGGTGTGACTACTGCCTGTCGATGGCCTTCAGGTTAGGCTGACACAGGAAATAAAGATTTGTCCCATGCAGCTCTAGGATTTGGTCCAAATTATATATATATATATATATATATATATATATATATATATATATATATATATATATATATATATATATATATATATATATATATATATATATATATATATATATATATATATATATATATATATATATATATATATATATATATATATATATATATATATATATATATATATATATATATATATATATATATATTTGGACCAAATCCTAGAGCTGCAGTTCCCCATTCCCACCACTGGGGGCACTGCCACGAGAACAAAATTACCCCATGCAAATATTTGGTTCCACCCATTGGCATCGCTCAAAACGATGAATTAGTTATCACACATCCATTTTGGATTGGGGTGGGGGGAAATTCAGCTGGAATGATGCTCACTCCAGGTAGACTGGCAACAGTCATCGGATGACAAAGCGATCAATGGATTGAATAAGAAAAGCTTTTTCCTCCTATGACGACATGTTGTAAAAGGAAGCTTGTAGATACTCACTCCCAGGGCATTGAGTTCAGCCAATCAGGGGGGCAGAGAAAGGCTCCCCCTCTGAAAAATAGGCAGGAATTGATACTTCTTGGGGCGGGGGGGGGGAGAGAAGGTGTGAGGACTGCTGAACCATATGCCATTTTATTTAATTTTTATTTATTTTAATTCCATTTATATCCCGCCCTTCTCCGAAGACTCAGGGCGGCTACTTGCGCAGGGGGTTGGACTAGAAGACCTCTAAGGTCCCTTCCAATTCTGTTATTCTGTTATTCTGCTGCTCCTTAAGCTGGCTTAGAAGATGTGCTGGGTGGATCTTCGTCTGCTAAGGCTATACAGGCAGTCCTCGACTTACGACCACGACGGAGGCCGACATTTCTGTGGTTAACAGCAATAGCGCTTAGACTTACAGCCCTCTCTGAGGGGTTGAGGGAGTCAGCACGTGAAGTGATTCATTTGTTAAGTGGGCCTTGCCCCGTTTTACGAGCTTTCTTGCCACGGTTCTTAAGTGAGTCACTGCAGTTGATAAGTGAATAACCCGGTTGCTAAGTGAATCTGACTTAGCTCGTCAGAAAGTTGCAAGAGGGGATCACGCTGCGACCGTCATAATATGAAGCAGTGGCCAAGCGTCTGAATTTTGACCACGTGACCATGAGGATGCCGAAACGGTGGTATAAGTGTGAAAAAAACGCTCCTGAGTCACTTTTTCCAGTGCCGCTGTACCTTCGGTCACTAAATGACGAGTTGTAAGTCAAGGACGCCCTGTAGTAAGGCAAGCCAAAGCTGCTGGGATTTTGCTTGAAGAAAACATAAATTGCTGAATGTTGAATGGTCGCTAAACAAGTGTCCGTAAGTGAAGGACTACCTGAAGCTGGGACGGATGGTCAGGGACCAGCTGTACGTCCTCGCTTGCTCCCGGACGGACCCCCACTGCCACTTCTCTCTCTCTCTCTCTCTCTCTCTTCCCCCCAACCCCAGAATCCAGCGCGAGCAGATCGAGAAGGAGCGAAAGGAGCACGAACGCCGGGTGGCCCTCCAGATGACCCATGCCGATGAGCTCCGGCGCCAGGTGCGAGAACACCAGCAGAAGCAGGTCCAGGAGCGCATCGCCATCTTTGAAGAGGGCAAGCGGCTAAAGGAGGAAGCCCGCCGACGCAGCGATCGCCTGAACGAGATCAAGCGGAGGAAGCTGGACGAGCTGCGGTAAGCGACCGACTCCCGGAGACGTTTGGCAGGCGCTAGTTAGGATGGCACCAATCTGGAATGGTCGCTCAGCGGCCAGCCGTAAGTCGAGGGCTCCCCTCCATGAGGACTAGGCCCTTGTTTCAACCATTGATGATTTTTTTTTCCTTGTTGTTTCTCTCTCTGCAGGGCTGCCGGACTCCCCGAGAAATACTGTGTGCAGGTGGAACGCAAAGCTTTTGTTCAGTCCGTCCACTGAGCAGCCGAGATGCTTTTTAACTACTTAACTCTCAACATGTAGCCTAGATTTTTATTTTCTTATCCTTATTTGAATAGATCTATTTCTGGATAGATTGGTGTGGAATTCATCCTTTCTTTCTTTCTCTCCAAAAGTTTAAGGCGCATGGAAATGCCAGGTGTTACATTTATTTATTTTACTATTTTATTTTATTTTATTTTATTTTATTTTATTATTTTATTTTATTTTATTTTATTTTATTATTTTATTTTATTTTATTATTTTATTTTATTTTATTTTATTTTATTTTATTTTATTATTTTATTATTTATTTTATTGTTTTATTTTATTTTATTTTATTATTTTTATTTTATTTTATTTTATTGTTTTATTTTATTATTTTTATTGTTTTATTTTATTGTTTTATATTATTTGTTTTATTTTAGTATTGTTTTAGTATTTTATTTTAGTATTTTTTTATTTTAGTATTATTTTATTTTTTTAGTATTATTTTAGTATTTTATTTATTTTATTTGGTTATTTTATTCATTTGATTTGATTATTTATTTATTTGCTTATTATTTTAGTATTTTAGTATTTTATATTGTTATTTTATTACATTATATTTGATTATTATTTTAGCATTTTATTGTATTTTATGTTTTTATTTTATTATATTTCCATTTGTTTTTATAGCCCACCTTTTTATTATTTTTACAAATTACTCAAGAGGACAAACATATCAAATCTTCCATCCTCCTCCTATTTTCCCCACAATAACAACCTTGTGAGGTGGGTCAGGCTGAGAGAGAGGAACTGGCCCGAAGCCACCAAGCTGGCTTTCATGGCTAAGGCAGCACTAGAACTCACCGGCTCCCGGTTTCTGACTGGCGCCTTAACCACTAAACCAAATTGGCTACACAAACAAACTCCAAAATGAACTCCTGATAAGATTTTTCAACAAGTCTTTCTTTTCCCATAAGTCTGATACAGCTTCCTCCATTTTTGTCAAAGAGGATCAGAGATAGAAAGTTTAAAAATCTCTACTTCCTACAGGAGGTTTCCCCTCACCACCACCACCACACCCCAGATCGTCTCCTTACACACAAACACACAAATTTCATCACATCAGACTCACTAAACTAGGCCACCAGGTGCCAGCTTAGATCAGACAGGATTGGGAACCCTGAAGAGCTGTTAAAAACAACTGTGAACAAGCAAGATGGACCTCAAGTGTTTGCAAAGCCATCATCCTTCAACCTTTACTCTGTGGTTTAGCCTTGCTGGGTCAGTTGCCAAGTGTCTGAATTTGGATCACGTGACCACAGGGATGCTGCAACGGCCGTAAGCGTGAACCACGGTCACACGTCCCTTTTTCAGCGCCGTGGCAATTTCGGTCCCTCCACACACTGTTGTAAGAATATACTCCCCGTAGTATGTTCCGTGACTGGGCGAAAGCCCGACTCGAAAATGCATGACGCAAGTGGAATTCGGAAATTCGCTTCCGCTTTTGCACCCGGGGAACTCCCTTGTAGGGCTCAGATTTTATTTAATGACAAAACTTTTCAACCATCTCCCAGCTTTATCAAATCCGGATATTTGATGAAACAGAACGTAATCGTGTTTAGAGGGAAACTCCCCTTAACTGACCCCCTTCATCGCTACCGATAAAATCAAATGCCCGCTTTAAAAGGCGCCTTGCACTCGTATCGGTGTAAACACGCAAACAACACACCCTCTTTAATTCTCCAAAGAGGAGTGGGCAGCCAGGATGCGTTAAATCCACTCCTCAGCCATCAAGCAAACAATCTTAATTGCCAACCAAGCTGCCACGTCCCCAGGAAAAAAAAACAACCACGGGTGCTAAACAACATTTCTGATTCACTTCGCTTCTGATTCACTTTGCTTCCCGAGAAGCTGTGGATTTTTTTTTTATTTTTTTTTGGAGAACTGGCCATCTGAGTCACAGTAAACCTGGTCAGATCCATCCAGCTGTAATTAAGGACTTAGGAAAAGGCGGTTTGCCAAAATCGGCCTCACCAATTTTTGCCACCCAACCTCGGATACTCCACCTAACAGACGTGCCAGGATGGTGGAGTTAAAATCTCTTTCTCGCTCTGGCTCTCCCACTGAGTTGATCTGAGGTTTCCCAGCGGTGATCTCATTTTTAAGCATTTTAATTTCTGCTTTTATCCCTGCCCACCTTTCCAGAAACAGGCTGGAGGAACCTCGGATGAGTACAGGGGGGAAAAAAAACCAACCAAAAATTTAAAAAAACACCCAAAGCTATTTTTGCTTTAGGAGGGCGTTCTACTACTTCTTCTTTCTTCTTTCTTTTTTTTTCTTGTTGCTCACCCCGTTTATTTTGGAAAGTGCGTGTTTGAGGCCCTCACCCAAGCTCGTAGCTATCTGACTCGCTTCTTTCTAAGCCCTAATTAGGGACTAGAAGTTAATTAAAATGAACTCAAGGAGGTTGCAATTGGCAACGCCATCCTTTGGACCAGCCCTTCTGCTGCTGCTCAAAAGTAAGGAATGTGAACTTCCTGGAAAGCGAGAAGCAGCAAGTTCTGGGGAGGCTGGAAGACACCTCAGCCCTGATATTTTTTTTTCTTTCTTTTTTTTTTTGGCACGACCGTGAACAGAGCGGGACCATTGTTTTCGAGGTTCCTTCAACCCCAATTTAGAACACTGCTCCCCAGGAGGCAAGGTGAACGACGAGGTAAACGGCCAGGTGTTGATGCCCAGGGCAGTAGAGCCAAGGAAATCATTTTAGGGTTTCCGCTTGGAACAGAAAAAGAACCTGAATAGGTCAGGCTGAAGTTCTCCCGGTCAATCTTTGCTTCGTGATCATTTCGATAAGAGCTTCTTTCGTTGGACCAATCCTTTGGGGTGGGGTGGGGTAGGGGGGGTTCTGCCCCAGGAAAGTTTTTCTTCAAGTTTATTGTAAGATAAAATGCTGATAGAAGCAAAATTTAGGAAAGTTCAAAGGAGATAAAGGTGTAAAGAGGAAGGAAGGAAGGAAGGAAGGAAGGAAGGAAGGAAGGAAGGAAGGAAGGAAGGAAGGAAGGAAGGAAGGAAGGAAGGAAGGAAGGAAGGAAGGAAGGAAGGAAGGAAGGAAGATTGGAGGGGAAAAGAAAGGAAGGAAGGAAGGAGGCAGGGAGAAAAAGAAAGAAAGAAAGAAAGAAAGAAAGAAAGAAAGAAAGAAAGAAAGAAAGAGAAAGAAAGAAAGAGAAAGAAAGAAAGAAAGAAAGAAAGAAAGAAAGAAAGAAAGAAAGAAAGAAAGAAAGAGAAAGAAGGAAGGAAGGAAGGAAGGAAGGAAGGAAGGAAGGAAGGAAGGAAGGAAGGAAAGAAAGAAAGAGAAAGAAAGAAAGAAAGAAAGAAAGAAAGAAAGAAAGAAAGAAAGAAAGAAAGAAAGAAAGAAAGAAAGAAAGAAAGAAAGAAAGAAAGAAAGAAAAAAATTCCAATTTTTTTCAGGACAGTAGAATACCAAAAGAATTACAGCCTCAACCCTTGCTTTACATTTTTAAATACCAGTAGTCCTCGACTTAACAATGATTTGCTTAATGACCATTCCAATTAACAACAGCACCGGAAAAAGTGAGTTAGGACCACTCCTTGCACCTACAACGTAGCATCCCCAAGGTCACATGATCAAAATCTGGGTGCTTGGCAACTGGCTGGACGTATGACAGTTGCACCATCCCACCACTTGCGACCTTCCCAGCCAGCTTCTGCCAAGCATGGTCAATGGGAGAGGCTGGATTTGCTTAAGGACTGGGTGACTTGCTTAACAACTGCAGTGAAGGTTATTAAATTGGACACAGCAATTTACTTAACAATTGCCTTGCTTAGCATGGGAAATTCTACTCTCGATTATAGTCGTAAGTCAAGGACCGTCTATATTTCAAGCCATTTCTATAACAAGATCATTTCATATCGTCCAAATCTAAAATTGAGAGCTTTATTTTTTTTCCAGTTTCGAGTACAAAATCCAAAGGGAAACCAAAACAGATAAATTCTTCTCTTTAATTAAAACAATTACTTTGGCCATCTCTGCCAGCTCCATCCATTCTTTCACTCTGGGGATCGGTGTATCTTTATGCATATAAAGTCTCATACCGATCCTTCCAAGCCAGTGGTGCCGTCACCACGGCTTGTGGCAGTGAGTTCCACAGGTTAACAAGGTACTCTTGCCTTGTATAAAATATGCAAACCGATTGGCAACTCAGCCCCAACCTACATCTAGCCATTGTTAGCAGGCGATCAACATGGCAGTGTGTTTGGGCCGAGGTTTCCTGTGGCAGTCAGCCACACCTGTTGCATAAATTCTGCCTAGTCAGCAAAATGAAATTCAATGAGCTGTACACAATTCTCTCTAGGTGTCCTAATGGAACAATAACGTAAGTAGGAGCCAGCCGGGTGCTGCAGCTGCCAAAAAAGCCAACGCAATCCTAGGCTGCATTAACAGAGGGATAGAATCAGGATCAGGTGAAGCGTTAATCCCGCTTCACAAGGCCTTGGCGAGGCCACACTTGGAATCCGGCATCCAGTTTTCGTCGCCACGATGTAAAAAAAAAGAGGTTGAGACTCTAGAAAGAGTGCAGAGAAGAGCAACAAAGATGATCAGGGGGCTGGAGGCTAAAACATATCAAGAACGGTTGCTGGAATTGGATATATCTAATTTAATGAAGAGAAGGACCAGGGGGGACATAATAGCAGTCGTCCAATCTCTCAGGGGCTGCCCCAAAGAAGAGGGAGTCAAGCGATTCTCCAAAGCACCAAAAGGCAAGACAAGAATCAACGGATGGAAACTCATCAAAGAGAGAAGCAACCTGGAACTAAGGAAGAATTTCCTGACAGTGAGAAAAATTAACCCGTGGAACAACTTGCCACCAGAAGTTGTGGGTTCTCCAACACTGGAGGTTTTTAAGAAACGACTCTAGAACATAGAGTCCTCGGACTGGAAGGGACCTTGGAGGTCTTCTAGTCCAGCCCCCTTCTCGAGCAGGAGATCCTATACCACTGAACTCTATGTTCAAAAGTTAATAGGCAACACTCAGTCAGACCTTATATCGTAGTCAGTTAACAGGGAGATGGGTGGCATATAAATAAATTAATTAAATAGGTAAATAAAACACATTTGCATGCTCCGTGTTTTGGAGTTCTGCCCCCTTCAACCCCCTGGTTGGCTTGAGTGTGAACTTCATTTTTTTTCATTTCCCCTTCTGTTAGGGGTGTGTGTGTGTGTGTGTGTGTGTGTGTGTGTGTGTGTGTGTGTGTGTGTAAAAGAAACAGGCAGGAAAAAAAAATTTAGGATGTCCGTGAACGTGTTCCTGACGAGTGTCAGAGACGAGCAGAGCCAACGATTTATGCCTGCTGAGGCCATACTGTAAGTTTAGCAACATTCATATGTAAATCCAAGCAGAAGGGAACCACATGAAAAATACGGCTTCGAAACAGGGCTGAGATTGTTGTGCAATTGTGTAAACAACCTGCAACCATGAAGCAATTAACTTTCAGTTTGGTTAGGCTTTGGCCCTTCACGAAGGAGATGGGAACAATTGGGACCAATTTAAATAAATGAATGGAGAGGGAAGCCTTCGTTGTGCCACAAACAGATAATAAAACTTAAGTCCTTGATCTCGAAAAGGTGATACAGGCAGTCCTTTACTTATGACCACAATCGGGGCAGAATTTCCTTTCAACAACCTTTTCGCCACGGTTGTTAAGCAAAACCTGCAATTGGGTCGGCCATTAAGCGAACCCGGCTTGCTTGTCGGAAGTCGGCTGAGAAGGTTGCAAAAGGGGGAATCAAGTAATCCCCAGGATGCTGCAACCACGCTAAACACACACCAGTCGTCATCGCGCGACCACAGGCGCACTCTGACGGTCGTAAATGCGAGGACCGGGTCGTAAGTTGCCTTTTTTTTTCCAGCCCCGTCATATGTTCAAACGGTTGCTAAATGAATGGTTGTAAGTCGAGAATTATTTTTAACAAATTTTGTCTTCTGGTTCTCTGAGTTTGCCGAATACATTCTGCTGGACAATTCTAGACATCAGACATGTTAATTTACTCCAGGTTGAATTTGGATGCTTTCCTGTTTCATACACATCCCGGATGGCTTACCTGGCTACTAATTTTTTATTCATGCTTCCTTCCTCAAATTGCACTGAGCAAGCGATGCACCCTGAGTCGTAGAATTTGGCAAGGTGTCAAACGTGCACATTTAACATGCACGTTGCAAGTCTCTTCCCCCCCCCTTTTTTTTTTAAAAAAAGCAAGCTGCTGGTCCTCAGGGTGGGGGGGGGAAGGGAAAAAAAGAATGCAAACGTGAAGTTCTAAACGGGGAACTGGGGGCCTTTTGGGCGAGGCAGGCAATTTTGATCGCCTCGTGCATTTTCCTGGATTCTTTGATCCAGCCGATTTCCTGCCTGCTGAGGCTGGCGTAATTTTGCAAACCTGGCAGAGGGCACCCTGTCTTTCGCGCCTACCTGTAAGGGAGGTTGTAAGCAGAGAGAGAGAGAGAGAGAGAGAGAGAGAGAGGCTGGTGGAGCGCATGGCCTAATATGCAAGTGCCTTGGGTAGGGCCGGAGCAACTGTGTCGCGCACGCCTGCTAAATTTGGCGTGCAGTTTTGTGACATGACGGGGAAGCCTTGAAAAATGCCTCACGCCTTACCCTGCTCACCCTGCCCTGTGCTGAATCCCAAAACGCCGGTTTCCTCCGCTCCATAAATCATATCTTGATTTGGTTTTTAAAAAAGGCGCCGCCCTCTTTGCTCCAGGGTGCCGAGATAATTGCAAGGTACAGGTGTGTTTTTTCCCCTCTTCCTTCCTGATGTGGCTGTTAGAAGGCCGGTGGCATCCATCCTGGCAAGGCAGAAAGCTGAGGGCGCACCGCACAGCCGGCGAGGAACAAGGTACCTGCTGCAAACCCTGGCGAGGCAGAAGAGGCTGACAAACAGGAGATGGGACGGCAGGAAAATCCCTTGCAACCAAGAGATGTAGAAATCTAGCAAGTCAAGGCGAGCCTTCTCCCTGACACTCTACTTTTCTACTTGCAAGGATTTGGAGATTAATTTTGAGTAAGGGGAAAGGCGCTCGGCTGAGCCCAAACAGGCTGGGCTGAAATTATTCAGAGCAGTCATTTAAAATCAGCGGCAGAGTATTTAATGACTGATGCTAGTGGAGCTGCTCCAGATATCGTCAAATTAATTCTCTGCAAACCTAGTTTTTTTTAAAAACAGGGTGTGTGTTTTGTGCATTTGTGTGTATATGTGGAAGGAGGAGTAGATAGAATTCGATTTCAGGCATTTGATCCTCAAATTTGAAGCCTAATTGACACCAATGGGGTTCACTCTCCTGTTTTATTTAGATTTTTGTTTTGTGTGTGTGTGTGGTTTCTTTATTTGATTTATCAGGAACGTCCCTGTTGTGGACACAACTTTTTAAAACAACTGCTCAGGTGTTTCGGGGTTATACTGTAAAGCTGTATATGTTGGTTTTGTTGTTCAAGGTCCCCAGATGTGCAAATGTTACAAGGAACAAAACTGGTTTAATTTTTAGTCCTAATTTTTTTCCAAGCTTGACGGTTTGGGGATAAATCTATCCGCCAGCCTATCGATAGCTGGATATTCTGCAGGTAGTGCTCAACCTACGACCGCAATTGAGACAGGAAAAATTGTTGCTAAACGGTGTCGTTGTTAAATGGGGTGTCATGTGAGCACTCCCAATTTTAGAACTTTTTTTGATGCAGCCGTTAGTTGAATCCCCGGGGTTATTAAATGAGACATCACATTGCCTTTCCTTGTTGGAAGCTGACTTCTGGAAGGTTGTGAGTGATCCAGCACTGGAAGTTTTTAAGAAGAGATGGGACAACCATTTCTCTGAAATAGGGTTTCCTGCCTGAGCAGGGGGGGTTGGACTAGATGACCTCCAAGGTCCCTTCCAGCTCTGTTATTCTATTCTAAAGGGCGATCCGGTGACCTCGGGATGCTGCAACCATTGTAAATACGTGAGGGTTGCTAAGCTCCCGAATTTTGACCCTGTGACCTTGGGAAAGCTGCTGCGGTCGGTCGTAAGTGCGAAGGCCAAGTCGTAAGTCACAGAAATGTAGAAGTCTCTGTGACTTCGTAGAAATGTAATAAACAAACGAACAAGTCCCCTTTTTTCCCAGGCTGTTGCGACTTCAAGCAGCCTCTAAACAAATGGTTGTTAAGTCAAGGACTATTTATTTCTAAAGGGGACCAAAATCTCAAAAGAGGACGCAGTGGTCCAGTGCAATTCTTCTACTGCATCCCCCACTAATAATATGTTGTCTTCCCCCCCTTCCCCCCCCCAAAGGAAGAAAAAAATCATTGGTCAGCAAAATAAAATTAAATCACACGGAACAGGGAGGAAGAACTGAGAAGGGCCGAATGTAGCTTTGATGGAAAAGAAAATAATAATAATAATAATAATAATAATAATAATAATAATAATAATAATAATAATAATAATAATAATAATAATAATAATAATAATAATAATAATAATAATAATATAAAGTTGGAAGGGACTTTGGAGGTCATCTAGTCCAACCCCCTGCTCAGGCAGGAAATGCATACTGGGAAGAACGCTGGCTTTGCCCATTGTATTTATTTATTAGTTTTTATAGCTCACTTGCTTTTCGGGAAATCAAGGTGGCATAGGTAATACGCCTTCCTCTTATTTTTTTTTCCTAACAGAACAATCCTGCGAGGTAGCCTGGCTAATGTGCGTGTCAGAGAGAGAGAGAGAGAGAGAGAGAGAGAAAGAGAGAGGGAGGGAGAGGGAGGGAAGGGAAAGGAGTAGGGAGGGAGAGGGAGGGAGGGAGAGAGGGAGAAGGAAGGAGGGGAAGAGGGAGAGAAAGGGAGGGGGAGAGGGAGGGAGGAAGGGAGAGAAGGAGAGGGAGGAAAGAAGAGGGAAGGAGAGAGGGAGGGAGAGAGGGAGGAGGAGGGAGGGGGAGAGGGAGGGAGAGAAAGGGAGGAAAGGAGAGGGGTAGGGGAAGAGGGAGGAAGAGGGAAAAATAGGGAGAGAAGGAGAGGGAGGAAGGAAGAGAGGGAGGGAGAGGGGTAGGGGGAGAGGGAAGGAGAGAGGGAAGGGGAGAGGGAGAAGGAGGGAGGAGGAGAGGGAGGGAGAGAAAGGGAGGGAGGGAGAGGGGTAGGGAGAGGGAGGGAGGGAGGGAGGGAAGGGGAGAGGGAGGGAAGGGGGGGGGGGAGAGAGAGAGGAGGAACGGACCGACCCCAAATCTCCCTGGTTGCAGGTTTGCCTTGGAAATCAATTGTTATGAAAGCACAAGCTCCTTCAAACAAGCCAGGGGTCCCTTCACCAATTTAGCCTAAAACCTCCGAAATCAAAAATTGCTGTACACTCAAAAGCTGGGGCCGTGTGAGCTGCGCTCGCTCTCAAGTGGGCGTGGGCTGAGAAACCTGTGCAATCTGCATTTCAATGCAATCTGACCTCATCTCGCATTTTTATCCAAGAGGCACCACGACAAAAATGAGTTCTGTTCCCAAACCGGGGCTCAATGAGGCTTGCCACGACGCCCGGCCTTCTTCAAAATCGAAGCGACGCTAAACCTCTGTTCGATGCAGATCTCTGGAGAAGGGGCCTTGATTGATTCCTGAAAGTAGCGAGTGAAATAATAATGATGATGATGATGATGATGATGATGATGATGATGATGATGATGATGATGATGGAAGGAAAGAAGGAAGGAAGGAAGGAAGGAAGGAAGGAAGGAAGGAAGGAAGATGGAAGGAAAGAAGGAAGGAAGGAAGGAAGGAAGGAAGGAAGGAAGGAAGGAAGGAAGGAAGGAAGGAAGGAAGGAAGGAAGATAGGTTAGTAGAATAACAGAATAACAAAGTTGGAAGGGACCTTGGAGGTCATCTAGTCCAACCCCCTGCTCAGGCAGGAAACCCTATGCCATTTCGGACAAATGGCTGTCCAGTCTCTTCTTAAAAACTTCCAGTGTTGGAGCATTCACCGCTTCTGGTGGCAAGCTGTTCCACTGGTTAATTGTCCTCACTTTTAGGAAGTTTCTCCTTAGTTCTAGGTTGCTTCTCTCCTTGACTAGTTTCCATCCGTTGCTTCTTGTCCTGCCTTCAGGAGCTTTGGAGAATAGTTTGGCCTTTGCCCAGATAATATTTCGCTCGCTACTTTCGTGAACCAAGCAATGCCTTTTCTCCAGAGATCTGCAAGGCGTTGGCAAACAACGATGCCCACCAGACAGTCTGGAATGAGCATGCAGGGCAAAGAATAACACGGGGGGGATTCAAAACAAAACAGAACAGAAAGAGAGACTCTCCCCTTAACTGTATCCTTAAATAAATAAATAAATAAATAAATAAATAAATAAATAAATAAATAAATAAATAAATAAATAAATAAATAAATAAATAAATAAATAAATTAATAAAAATAAAAATAAAAATAAAAATAAAAATAAAAATAAAAATAAAAATAAAAATAAAAATAAAAATAAAAAAACCAGAATACCGAATCTGACCGACAGCCAAGGAAATTGACTGATTCACCCAAAGGGAATTGACAGGTCTGTGGGAATGCTCGGAGATCAGATTGGCTGTGGGTGGAAAACCATTGAGAGGAAAGTTTTGCGTAATTGCCAAGCGTGTCCGGACATCAAAGGCAATCTCTTTGGCTTAGTTTTACAGTTTGAAGGTGCCTCCCTCACCTGTTCGAAGCCAGCTCGTAAAGGACCAAACTGGGGGAGTTAAAAAATTCCGGGGCTCCAAGTTTCTGTGCCAAGACCTGCCTTGGATCCAGCTACCGTCTCGTTGGGACATGGAAAGCAGCAAAGGATTGCGTTTTTTAATCTCCTGCATTCTGATAGGTAAGCTGCATCTTCCGGATTTATTTCTTCGCCATGTCTCCATTTCTTCAATCTGGGGCTTTTCAAAACTTGGCAGCTTTGAGATGGGTGGACTTCAGTTCCCAGAATCCTCGGCCCGGCTTGCTTTCGGATGGGTAGATTTTGACCCCACCACCACCCCCGAATCCCCCCAGCTAATGTGTTTTGAGATGGGTGGATTTCCCCCAGTTAGCTTTGAGGGACTTCAAGTCCCAGAATCCTCCACCCAGTTTGCTTTAAGACATGTAGATTTCAGCTCCCAGATAAACCCCAACTAGCATGCTTCAAAATGGGTGGACTTCAACTTCCAGAATTCCCCAGCCATCATCCTGATTAGGGAATTCTGGGAGTTGAAGTTCCCCCCCCCCCACACACACACACCTTAAAATGGCCAAGTTTGAAAATTTTGGTTTAATAATTCTTGGATTCCCTTATTTGGTTGCAAACAAAACCCCGAAAGAGGAGCAAAAGGTTGGAACGGAATGGGGCCAAGACGCCCAAGGTCCTGTCTTAGGACAAGCAATAAAAAGGCTTACTTTCCGAGAAAGAGGGAGTGTGGAGTAGTGATTAGAGTGCTGGATTAGAAAGATTGGAGTCCACTTCCCTTTATCTCCCTCAAAAGGACTATTATGGAGAATATTGTTATTATGATTATGTTTGGTGCTTTTTCTCACTGGGAACTGAGAGACGGACCAGATACAGAGAATGTTAGACAGAGAATTATTTATTTATTTTATTTATTTTAATTCCATTTATATCCCGCCCTTCTCCGAAGACTCAGGGCGGCTTACAAGCTTAGCAGTAGCCTTCATTCTATGTATATGCCTGCTTATTAGGGCTTTCACACACACCCCAAAGCGGCATTATTACAAAATTATGAGTAAATAACTGAGGAATAACTCAATAGCTGCCCCTATTTTAAAGGATTAGTTATATTCAGACACTGACATTTTACTTGAATCCGCAGGCATTATATCGTAATTTTCCTTGCCCAGCCATTTTCCTTTCTTAATTTCTTTGCCATTGGGTAAATGAAAAAAGGAAAGAAAACCAACAAATCCTCTTTTGTTTTCTTTTTGAAAAGTTATGCTTCCCTTAAGTCAAATTCCTTGTGTGTCCAATCACACTTGGCCGATAAAGAATTCTATTCTATTCTATTCTATTCTATTCTATTCTATTTCTATTCTATTCTATTCTATTCTATTCTATTCTATTCTATTCTATTTTCTATTCTATTCTATTCTATTCTATTCTATTCTATTCTATTCTATTTTCTATTCTATTCTATTCTATTCTATTCTATTCTATTCTATTCTATTCTATTCTATTTTCTATTCTATTCTATTCTATTCTATTCTATTTTCTATTCTATTCTATTCTATTCTATTCTATTCTATTTTCTATTCTATTCTATTCTATTCTATTCTATTTTCTATTCTATTCTATTCTATTCTATTCTATTTTCTATTCTATTCTATTCTATTCTATTCTATTCTATTCTATTCTATTCTATTTTCTATTCTATTCTATTCTATTCTATTCTATTTTCTATTCTATTCTATTCTATTCTATTCTATTCTATTCTATTCTATTCTATTCTATTCTATTCTATTCTATTCTTGCTACGTTCCTTTTGTTTCCTTGGCAAGTGCACAAAATTTGTTTGTCTTGGCCTTTTTCCAAGACCTCTTGCAGCTTCCCAAATCTGTCCCTGTTAACCTTGCCCAAGTCAGCCAAGGTTAGCTAGATGTTGCCTCATTTCAACCGCCTCAGCTGCACGATATCAGATATCGCAATATTTGCCCACTCATTTTCTCCATCTCCAATCTGCCGGAGGTTGAACCGGAGGCAAAGCTACCGGCTCTGAGACCCTCACTGTATATAAATCCTTTCAATTGGGTTTTCCAGAATCGTCCAACAGATGAACTACGATTCACCCACAACAATCCATTTGGGTGGATTTTATTCCCCTCCTTTTTGTGACGTCAAATTCTGCTTTGTTGTTGCTGCCTCCAAACTTGCACTCCAGCCTCCCTGATTTGGTGAAGTGGGCCCAGTCAACCCCCACTTCCTTGCAGATGTTTCATGATCCAACGAGATCAGTGCTAGAGTGGGAGTGGGTTCGCACTGATAACGTTACCTAGCCGGGTCATGAAATGTTTGGAAGAAAACAACCCAGCTCAGAGAGCATCAAAGACACCACAATATTTCTCCTCCTCCTCCTCCTCCTCCTCCTCCTCCTCCTCCGATTCCATAATCCCCACTCCCTTCTAGCATGGATGGTGCAACCTAGCTGGCTTATGAAATGTCTGCAAGAAAATAAGCAAGCTCAGAGAGCACTAAGGACCCCACAGTCTCGTCCTCCTCCTCCTCCTCCTCCTCCTCCTCCTCCTCCTCCTCCTCCTCCTCCTCCTTCACTCCACAATCCCCATTCTCGTCTAGTTTGAGTAATGAAACATCTAAAAGAAAATAAGCAAGGTCAGAGAGCACTAAGGACCCCACAGTCCTCCTCCTCCTCCTCCTTCACTCCACAATCCCCATTCTCGTCTAGTTTGAGTAATGAAACATCTAAAAGAAAATAAGCAAGGTCAGAGAGCACTAAGGACCCCACAGTCCTCCTCCTCTTTACAATTCCCATTCCCGTCTAGCACGGATGAGGTTATCGAGTTGGGTAAATGAAACGTCTGCTCAGAAATCACCAAGATCTCCCAGTTTCAACCCTGAGCCACAAATATTCCCTTCCATTGTGATACTTACTTTAAAATTAACTCACGGAAACATAACGAACCAGGTTAAGTTTCGCTGGCATCTGGAAGCCGCAGAACAGCTTCCCTGCTACGGAGGAGAAAAATGACTAAGTTCCTGTAAACAAAGAGCTTTGCAAAGGGATACCCTGCCATCATCTTAATTATTAGACACAGCGGAGAAACGAGTTACAAGGCGATCGCTAATGATCGTTGCAAGGCTGGCATTTATCTTTATCGTCCGCCGAGATCTCACTTGTTGAAGCCTTGGATGACTAAGATGAACAAAACAATGCAGGCAGGAGATCCGCCACTTTTGACAAGCCGAGACCACAATCTCGACAGGCGTGGAGTTTTCTCCCTGGATTATTATTATTATTATTATTGGGGGGGACCAACAAAATAATTGGCATATTTGGGATAAGGTTTTAATTTTGCTGGGAAGCCCAGAAGTGATTTAGCTTTTAATGGAAAGGCGGGATTAAAAAAGAAAAAAAACCAACTTGGCCTCGTTTCAAAAGGCTTAAAAGGTATTTTTGGGGGAGGGTGGATGCTGGGAAGAGCGTAATTTTTTTTTCCTCGTGTGCTCGGTCTTCGGGAAGGTGAAAGGAAAGAATATAGGTATTCCTCATCTTGCGACAGTTCGTTCAGTGGCCATTCAAAGTTACCACAGTCTTGCCCAAAGGACCTAAGGATAGTTTTGCAGAGTTTCAACCCCGAGCTGCAAATATTCTCCTTCATAATTACGTCCGTTGCATCGTCCCCATCGTTGCATGATCAAAATTCAAACACTTGGCAACTGGCGTGTACTTAACACGGTTGCAGCGTCCTGGGGGTGGGGGCGGTCACGTGACCCCCTTTTGCAACCTCCCGACAAGCAAAGTCAATGGAGGAGCCGGATTCACTTGAGAAACGGGTGGCTAACTTATCAACTGCAGTAATTCGCTTAATAAAGTCATAAAATGGGGGGGCAAAACTCCCTTAACAAATGTCTCACTTAGCAACTCTTCGGTAGACCGCTTCTGAAGACCTTGCTTGCTCCCAGGCTGACGTCCGCCGCTACCTGGCTTGTTTATTATCTGGGAAAGAATAACACGGATTATGAAGAGGTGGGAGGAACACGTGAATACGGGAAGCTGTGAATACGTCACCAGCTTCTGTTTTCCATAAGTTCTCTAGCTGGTGGATTGGGGGAATTTAGACAGATGTACTTTATCTTAAAGGGACGCGGTGGCTCAGTGGGTTTGGACGCTGAGCTTGTCAATCAGAAGGTCGGCAGTTTGGCGGGTCGAATCCCGAGTGCCGCGTAACAGAGTGAGCGCTTGTTACTCGTCCCAGCTTCTGCCAACCTAGCAGTTCGAAAGCACGTAAAAACGCAAGGAGAAAAATAGGGACCACTCCGGTGGGAAGGTAACAGCGTTCCGTGCACCTTTGGCGTCTAGTCATGCTGGCCACGTGACCACGGAGACGTCCTCGGACAAGCGCTGGCTCTTCGGCTTTGAAACGGAGATGAGCACCGGCCCCTAGAGTCGGAAACGACTAGCACGCACGTGCGGGGGAACCTTTAACTTTACCTTTACTTTATCTTAATTTGATTATATTGCTTGATAACCAGGGTCATCTGTGGGGTGGGGTGAAGAGGGAGAGCTCAAATGATAAAATCTGGGTAGGGCACAATGATAGAAACTTTACTCCTTTTGTACATGCACAAAATTCTACATGGCACACCAGAATTTTGGTTTCGTTCAGAAAACCAAATCCTGCAGAAATTCTTGCTGGCCAGGATTTTCTGAATAGGCTGCTGATGCACCAATGGGGTTCACACAGCATGCAATACACCAACTCAAATGGCTCAGCACAACCCACAAACCACAGAGGAACAATGACACTGACGTGCCCTAAGCTCCGCCGAAGACGTAACCTAGCCTGCGAACGAAACGTTGGGAAACCAACCCACAAGCTCAGGAAACGAACCACCAGCCCCACAACCCACAATGCTCCAAGGGAGCGTGTGTGAAAACAGAACTGTGCTTACAGCCTGACTTCACCTTTCCTGTGCTTTGCCAGCCTGCAAAGATTGTAAAGGCAAGGAACGGTTGTCATGTTGCAAAGCGTTGCTAAACGCTTGGGGGTGCCGCTTGGGGGTGTGTGTGAAAGCCCTAATAAGCAGGCATATACATAGAATGAAGGCTACTGCTAAGCTTGTAAGCCGCCCTGAGTCTTCGGAGAAGGGCGGGATATAAATGGAATTAAAAAATAAAAATAAAAAAAACAACAATGAGGCAGTCGTTCGTCGAGGGCTATCTGTACGGAGGAACCCCCCAAGACGCGTGGGTGAATCAGGACCTGGAGAAATTCGGAATTTAAGTCCCTCCCCAAGGAAATGGGCAAAGGGGAGGGCAGTTGTGTTAGGAAATGCCGCTTTATTTTGGAGCCAATTTCATAGCGGGGTGTGATTTACAACCTCGTGTGTCTCCCTTTTCAGGTGCAGCTCTGGCTGTCAGGATTAATGAAGACGGACATAAAATCATTTACTTGCCTAAAGGGGAATCGGTAAAACTAGGGTGTCCCTTTTCTTCAGATCCCGAAGATAACACCCCAGATAACGATTGGGATATTCAGTGGAAGCAGGTGAAGCCAGGACCCTATCCCCAATATAATCCGGTAAGTCAGAGATGTGATTCTTTTTAGACTCCTCCATTAATTGCAATCCATATTGTCATCATGAATAGGATCCAGGTATTTTGTTCGTTTAGCGGCCGTTCAAAGTTACAACGTGACTTGTCCACTTTCCATTTCTGGAGTTAATTAAAAAATATGTATACATTTTCTTAATTGATTTTTCATCCGAAGTCAACGATGCCTGATCAAACTCAGTTTGTTCCTTATAAAATCCATACATTTCAACATCTCTGTCATGTCTACTTTGCATTTGTAAATGTCTCCACCATGCTAGTTTGATACCCTGATTTTCCAGTTCTTGTTTAGCTTTTAAATTTCCTTCAGAGTTTAGAATATCTCTATATGTCCAGATTTCTTTCAAAGTCCACTGAGTTTGGGTGTACAAATGCTTCCGTTGTTGACAACCACCCTGGTGGCTCAGTGGGTTAGGACGCTGAGCTTGTCAATCAGAAGGTCGGCAGTTTGGCGGGTCGAATCACGAGTGCCGCGTAGCAGAGTGAGCGCCTGTTACGCGTCCCAGCTTCTGCCAACCTAGCAGTTCGAAAGCATGTAAAAATGCAAGTAGAAAAATAGGGACCACTCCGGTGGGAAGGGAACAGCGCTCCATGCGCCTTTGGCGTCTAGTCATGCCGGCCACATGACCACGGAGACGTCCTCGGACAAGCGCTGGCTCTTCGGCTTTGAAACGGAGATGAGCACCGGCCCCTAGAGTCGGAAACGACTAGCACACATGTGCGGGGGAACCTTTACCTTTACCTTTATATGTCCAGATTTCTTTCAAAGTCCACTGAGTTTGGGTGTACAAATGCTTCCGTTGTTGACAACCACCCTGGAATTTTAAAATATATTTTACTTCTTATTTTCCCCCACGTTGTTATCAAAGCATTTCTAATACAGTGATTTTGAAAATACTTACGGATTTTGTTTTTCCCATACCAAAAAAAAGCGTGCCACCCCAACTGTAAGTCATGCCCCTCCAGATATAACAACCTTTTGTTTTTAAGAATTATCCATTCTTTTACCCATGTTAACACCGATGCTTGATAATACAGATCAAAATTCAGATGCTGGGCAACTGGCATGCACTTTTGACTGTTGCAGTGCCCTGGGGTCACGTGACCCCTTTGGCAGCCTTCTGACAAGCAAAGTCAATGGGGAAGCCGTGATACTAACCATGATACTAACTTAACAACTGCAGTGATCACTTAACAATTGAAGCAAGAAAGATCACGGCAAGACTGATTCAACAATGTCTCCACAATCTCGGAGTCAACTGTGGTCATAAGTCGAGATATAAAAGTATACAATAATTGGAATCATCACCAAGCCACCCAGAGTTGTTGGGCCCGAGCGATGGGCCTCGCAATTTAGTATGTTAACGAATAAAATTATGGCCCGCGCCAGGCTTTGAATCTCCCGTTTCAAAAAAGGAACAAAACCTACCCCGGGTTTTGAACCGTTCCTGCTAAAACAGGCTAGGAACCGATTTGCAAATACGGTGATTCTCTGGGTTCGGTGATAAGCGATAAGCGAGGGAGGGCGGCAAAAGCGCAGGCCGTCCAGACACTTGTGTACTCTTTTAAAACAGAGCAACGATAGGGAAGACAGGAAAAGGTGACATTTCCAGCCTCTTCGCTTTTGGCATCTGGTAATCTGCAATTTCAATTAGTTCATTATCATTTCAGGGTTTGCGATAAACATGGGTGGACTGTGAATTATCTCAATGCTGGGGAATCTTCTGGAAATACCTCAGCTGCAGAATGTTGAATCAGGCATTACCTGTTGCCCGGAATTTATTTATTTATTTATTTATTTATTTATTTATTTATTTATTTATTTATTTATTTATTTATTTATTTATTTATTTATTTATTAATTTATCTATCTATCTATCTATCTATCTATCTATCTATCTATCTATCTATCTATCTATCTATCTATCATCTTTTGGACTCATGAGGACTAGCCGCTTGGATCTTGCGTCCGGTCACCAAAACTCATCCAGCACAGTGCCTTTTCCTTTCCCTTATTCTCCTCTGATATTTTTTTTTTGATTTTTTTTTTTTGCCAGCTCCTGGGTTACCACGACCACCGTATCATCTACCCGGGACCCCCTGATCTCCAGAAGCGAGTGGGCTTCATCTCCTCCAATCCCAGCCTCTACGACGCCTCCATGCAACTCCGCGACCTGCAGGTTAGCGACTCCGCCACGTATGAGTGCACGGTGAAGAAAACCACGGAAGCTACCCGCAAAGTGACCATCACCGTTCAAGGTAAGGCCCAGCGACAGTCGTAAGTCTGAGGACCGGTCGCTTTTTTCAGGGCCTTCCCACTTCCTTCCTTCCCTCTCTCTCTCTCTCTCTCTCTCTCTCTCCTTTCCTACCCACTTCCTTCCTTTCTTCCTTCTCTCTCTCTTTCTTTCTCTCTCTCATTTCCTACCCACCCCCACTCTTCCTTCCTTCCTCCCTTCCTCCCTCCCTCCCTCCCTCCTTTCCTTGAACGTATTTCTACAAGCAGTCCTCAATTTACAGCCATCCCTTTGGCGAGCATTCGAAGTTACAACGGTCCTGAAAAAAGTGACTTACAACCTGTCCTCCCACTTACGACTGTTGCCGCCTCCGGGGCTTGTGTGATCTCTATCCATGAGACCCTGGATAAGCAAGGTCGATTAGCTTTGCTTCGTGACCGCGTGGCGTCCTTAACTGAGTCATTCGCTTAACAACCGTGGGCTCCCCCCACCAAAAAAAAAGCCGTAAAATGGGGCACACGGCTCACTTGAAAGCAGCTTTGTTTAACGGTGGAAATCCTGGTCATAAGTCGAGGACCACCTGTACTCAGTTTCTCAGTTGCAAAGAGAAAGGGGCGCTGGGCAGCGAATGTTTATCAAAAGAATTTCCGCAATTGGTCTGAAATGGGTCTAGGGCAGGGGTAGGCAACCTCGGCTCTTTTATGACTCATGGACTTCAACTCCCAGAATTCCTGAGCCAGCTTGGCTGGCTCAGGAATTCTGGGAGTTGAAGTCCATGAGTCATAAAAGAGCCGAGGTTGCCTACCCCTGGTCTAGGGTTTCCTGCCTGAGCAGGGGGTTGGACTAGATGACCTCCAGGGTCCCTTCCAACATCATCATCATTGTCATGATGATGATGATGATGATGATGATGATGATGATGACGATAGAGCAAAGCCACGGGGTCTTGTGTGGGGCAGCAGCCATATTAACAAAAGGCCCCAGACCCCCAAATTAGAAAAATCTAACGGGTTTATTTTCTCTGCTCACCTACCCAGAAAAACCAGCCCATCCTCGTTGCTGGATCATTGGTGAGGTCGTCTATGGGGGGGACGTCACCCTTCGCTGCTTAACTTCCACGGGAACCCCGCCGCTCAGCTACCACTGGACCATGGCAAACAGCAATTACGGCGACTGGATGCCCTCAGCCAGTGAGTGTCAGCCTTCCTCTAGCTACTCCTTGGGGCGGTCGGGAGCCAAAGGAGAAATCAGCCGTGAGCATAGACATCCAGCTTACGGAACGCCCTGCCACTAGATGGGAGAATGGGAGAAACACGACAGAGAGGGCGCAGAGATCTGGGCAGAGGTATTAGCTGGCATAAGCTGAGCTTCTGTACTCCGGAGAAGTCTACCCCTAAGGGTTAGATTCCAGGGGCAAAGGAGACACCCGTGATTGCCCCAGGCGACTCTATCCTGGTTAGAGGCTGTTTGGAATACTCTGTCCAGTTTTGGACACGCTGGAATGAAAAGGTCAGGGACAACCTGGGGGGGGCGGGGAGGAGTCGAAAAACAAGCCAAACCAGGTTGAAAGATCTGGACTGTAACTCTGTGGAAGAGGGGATTGAAGGAAGAGAGACGGTCCCAAGCTTTAAATGGTCCCACATAGCAAAGGAAGTGGGTTTATTTATTTCCCCAGGGTCAGAACTGATGGATGAAAACTACAGAGAGGGAAGATTAGGGTAGTTGAGGAACAGGCTGCTACATGAACGTGAGGTCTGTTTACGCAGAGTTTGGAGACAGATGCTCTCTCAACCTTTGCAGGTTTAAGTTGAATGGACTTCAACTCCCAGAAATCCGTAGCCAGAATGCTTTAAGATGGGCAAACTTCAACTCCCAGAATCCCCCAGCTAGCATGCTTTAAGCTGGGTGGGCTTCAACTCCTAGAATCCCCCAGCTAGCATGCTTTAAGATGGGTGGGCTTCAACTCCCAGAATCCCCCAGCCAACATGAACACACTCCACGTGTGGATGGAAATCTATCTGTACATGCTCAGGAGCAGTGGTTTAATACCACGATTTTTATTTTTATTTTTATTTTAAAAAAAACCCAGATCCAACCTCTTGGCTCCCGCAACTCTGTATAACTCTCGTGTCTCCGTCCTTCAGGTCTCACTCCAGGGGATCTCCAGATCCGTGATCTGTGCGACGACCACGTGGGGATCTACGAGTGCAGCGTGGGCAATAACGTCGGCGTGGCTTATTGCTCTGTGGAAATTCAGTTTGGAGGAGGTAAGGCCTGGCGAAGTTTCCATCCCGGAGACACAACTGCTCAGAAGATACAGTATAGTGCAGGGGTCTTCAAACTGGGCCCTTTGGTGACTTGTGGACTTCAACTCCCAGAATTCCTCAGCCAGGCTGAGGAATTCTGGGAGTTGAAGTCCATAAGTCATGAAAGGGCCCAGTTGGAAGACCCCGGGGGAAATATCTTTCATCCTGGTGCATTCCCAGTGCTAACCGTTTGATGTTATCGTACTCATTCATATTGTTGCTATTGTTGCTACTATAATGGTTCTGTGTCTTTTTAATGATGAGTAGATGAGGTAAGTAAACCATTTATTGACTGGAAGGGTGTGTAAGCCCCATTGAAGGAAAAATCTTCATTTGGGTCCAGTCCAAGCTGGGAATCAACTACACCCTTCTTCCTAAAGCTGTCTCCATGTTGCCTATTCCCGGCTTGGACTGGACAATCTTCATCATCCCCAGTAAATGAAAAACTGGCTTTAGTGGGAAAGCCTTCAGGAATTGTGGAGCCATACTTGTTACTGTAATTTTAATGTTTAAAAGTAATAGAATATTCATTATTTTAATATCAATAAACTGCTTAAAGTCCACACACACACACACACACACACACACAAGAAGAAGATACGGTACAGGTCATCCTTAACTTACAAGCACCATTTAGGTTGCTAAGTGAAACATTTATTAAGGGAGTTTTGCCCCGTTTTCTCGCCACTGTCCTTAAGTGAATTGTTGCAATTGCTAAGTTAGTCACGCGGCTGTTAAGCGAATCTGGCTTCCCCTCTTGACTTTGCTCGCCCGAAGGTCGCGAAGGGGGAAATCACGTGACTCTGCGACCATCATAAATAGGAACCGGTTGCCAAGCATCTGAATGTTGATCACATGACCCTGGGGAACGCTGCAACGGGTGCTCAGTGTGAATCGCGGCCGTGAGCCACCTTTGTAAGGGCCGTCGTAACTCCGAAAGGTCACTAAACGAGCCGTGGCAAGCCGAGGACCACCTGGGCTGAAAAAAAGTGACTGCCGACCACTTGTCACACTTAACGGCCGTCCCAGGGGATCAAAAGTCGATCCCGTTGGCGCCTGGCACGGACTTACAGACTTACAGGTCGTCCGTGACCTTCGCCGGTGACCTTTTCAAGGGCTGCGGTAAGCCCGAACGGTCACTCCGCCGCCGGCGGTAAGTGGCGGGCTAGCTTGCAGTCCTACCCTGCAGGGCTGTCGTGGCCAAAAAGACCGGTCTGGTTACGCTGAAGGCCCCCCCCCCCGTTTCCCGTCTTGGCTTTGCTGCAGGTTGGGGCCGAGGCTGGATCATCGCGGGCTCCGTGATCATCGCGCTGCTGTCCGCGGCGCTCATCATCGGGGGCGTGATCTGGTGCTGCTGGTGCTGCTGGGGCAAAGCGGGGGGCTGCTGTGGGGACCAGTGCCCCAGCTGCTACTGCGGGAAGGACTACTGCTGGGACTGCTGCTGCAACTTCGGCTCCGAGGGTCCCGAGACGCATCAGCAGTATTCCCAGACGAAGGCCAGCGACATCTGGTGAGCCTCTCGGCCCTGGGGAGGGGGCAGGGGGGTCTGGGGACCCAGGAGCCCCACCGGGCCGGCAGAGTTCCTGTCTTCTGGTCTGCACTGGACCGAACGCTCTTTCCCGGGGGTCCAGGATGTCCTCCCGTCTCTTTCTCTCCTCCTTTTTTTTTTAACCTTCTTCCCTCCTTCATTTCCTCACTTCTTTCCAAATTGCTCTCTTCCTTCCTTCCCTCCCGGATTCTTTCCTTCCTCTTCTCCTCCTTCCCTCCCTCCCTCCCTTCTTTCTCTTTCTTCTCCTTCCTTCCTTCTTTCTTTCTCTCATTTTCCTTTCTTTCTCTCATCCCTTCCTTCCTTCCTTCTTTTTCCTTCTTCCCTCCCTCATTTTACTTCCCCTTCGTTCCAAATTGCTTCCTTCCTTCCCTCCTCCCTCCCTTCACTTTCTCTCCTTCCTTCCTTCCTTCCTTCTTTTTCCTTCTTCCCTCCCTCCCTCATTTCCTCACTTCCCCTTCCTTCCCAATGGCTTCCTTCCCTTCCTCCTCCCTCCCTCCCTCCCTCCCATTCTCTCCCTCTGTCCTCTCTCCCTCCCTCCTTTCCTTGCATCCCAATTCCTTCCTTCCTTCCCCCTCCCTCCCTCCTTCTTCGCTCCCCCCCTTCTTCTTCCCTCTTTCCTCCCTCCCTCCCTCCCTTTTTTCTCTCCTCCATCAACTCAATTCCCTTCAGGAAGCGCTATTTTGGAGCTCACTTTCTGGGTGCCTTGCCAATGGGAGTTGTAGTCCCCTCTTGGGAGGGGGCTGGGCTGAAAAAGGCTGCCCGAGGATGAGCTACAGTCGCCGCCTCGTCCGTGGTGTGAGCTGCAGCCTCACACTGGCCTTAGCAAAACAGAGAGACATCCTGGCTTAACCAACGCACCCATTCAGATCCCAAGCCAAGACGGGAAATCTTTTCAAGGATCCACTTCAATCTAGTCTAGCATATTTCTACAACGTGCCCGGCTTGGACAATCCTTTTTTTTTTTTTGCTTCTTAACCCCAATTCCCACAGCCATAAATATTCCAGTGCCAGGGAGAAATTAACACATGGGTGAATAATATAATCATATCCAGAGAGACATTTTCTTTAGAAATAAGGAGAGACATCTACGGTGACTGGCCCCGAAGGAAGGAAGGAAGGACAGACAGATACAAAAGTGTGGAATAAACAGATGAATAATAAAAGTAATTAGGTTGCTATGGCCCGCAGGCAAGGAAGAGTAGAACCTACGTTCGTAAATCACGGTTCCTGTTTCACCGTTTCCTCCTAATTCTTGCATGCTCCACAAAGGGACCCATTAGCAAAATTAAATTTCCTTCTTCTGAGAGAATATAATGGGCACCTGGCAAGATACGCTGTTTATTTTTTTATTTTTATTTTTTTGCAGCGATAGGCATTCTCTTTAGGCACAAATGTGCAGGTTGAATTGGGGAACAACCTTTGCCCCGTGGCAGCATACCTGCCTTTAAAGGTGTGTCACTTCCAGCACCGGAAGGCAACAAAGGAGATTGGTAACAGCAGTGCTTATTTTGTAAAAGAAAAAGGTGCCGGAATTCACACATGTCATACAACCCGCCTTGCCTATCCTACAAGGTTCCATCCAAAAAAGGTGCCGGAACTCCGTTCTGAGCGTTCGATGAGAAAAAAAGCCCTGGGTAAGAGCAAAGATGAGGAGTAGGATTTGTGGAACTCACACTCCCGCACGAGGTGTGGAAAGATCAGCGAGCTGGAATCCGAATCCAGGCCAGTCGGCTGCTTTTTTATATTCTTATGACTCCTTCTGACTTTATTCGTTCGATTTATAGCCTAAGTTCTTTTTTTAAGAACAAAAAAAGCTTGGTCCTAGTTAGGAGAGGAGACGGGAGGGGAGGAGAGAGGAAGGAAGGAAGGAAGGAAGGAAGGAAGGAAGGAAGGAAGGAAGGAAGGAAGGAAGGAAGGAAGGAAAGAAGGAAGGAAGGAAGGAAGGAAGGAAGGAAGGAAGGAAGGAAGGAAGGAAGGAAGGAAGGAAGGACAACCAAGTTGAGTCCATCACTCTCCCACAACTAGGGTTGAAACTGGGTCTCCGTAACCCTAATTCGGACCTTAACTATTGTGCAAGCTTTGCACCCTTGTTGCATAAAGAGGAAACGGCAAAGAGGAAGAGATTTATGGACTTCCTTGCTAGTTCCAAAAATTATTTCCCTCTTCTCCGTCCCAGACAGGTGAGGCAGGAGGCCAATTCTGGCAGCTGCAAAATCTCTAGAAGCCAGCAAATGCTGAGGCAGGAGTCCTCTCCCCCCCCCCATCCGCCGCACCTCAAAACCCCAGACGCTTCTCGCACAGCCAGGATCCCTTGGGGGGGGGGTGTGTCCCAGAAATAACTTCCAAGGGAAACGTCAGTGGGGATAGAGGAGAAAGTGGCAGTCTGAGGATGTAATGGAGCATCCTGAAGAGAGGCCCAGGTCCCTGGCTGGCACCGGAAGACATATTAGATTCTAATATTTTCAGGCCGTTCCCACGTACTTCTGCTCTTCCTGAAGTGTTTTGCTCCTTCCTGTTTGCGCTCCTTTCTCTTTCTCGACTGATCGTTACCCTTTCCCCCCCCCCCATATCTTTTCTCTCCCTGGAATGACCACGTTCCTTTGTCCTGCCTGGGTGGACCGTGGTCCTTTTCCTTCCCTGGATTGATCCTGGTCCTTTTTCACCCTGGATTGATCCTGGTCCTTTCCACCCTGGATTGATCCTGGTCCTTTTCCACCCTGGATTGATCCTGGTCCTTTTCCATCCTGGATTGATCCTGGTCCTTTTCCACCCTGGATTGATCCTGGTCCTTTTCCACCCTGGATTGATCCTGGTCCTTTTCCACCCTGGATTGATCCTGGTCCTTTTCCACCCTGGATTGATCCTGGTCCTTTTCCACCCTGGATTGATCCTGGTCCTTTTTCACCCTGGATTGATCCTGGTCCTTTTCCACCCTGGATTGATCCTGGTCCTTTTCCACCCTGGATTGATCCTGGTCCTTTTCCACCCTGGATTGATCCTGGTCCTTTCCACCCTGGATTGATCCTGGTCCTTTTCCACCCTGGATTGATCCTGGTCCTTTTCCACCCTGGATTGATCCTGGTCCTTTTCCACCCTGGATTGATCCTGGTCCTTTCCACCCTGGATTGATCCTGGTCCTTTTCCACCCTGGATTGATCCTGGTCCTTTTTCACCCTGGATTGATCCTGGTCCTTTTCCTTCCCTGGATTGATCCTGATCCTTTTCCTTCCCTCGATTGACCATGTTCTTTTCTCTCCCTGGAGTGACCGTGGTCCTTCCACTTCCTGGATTGCCCACCGTCCTTTCCCTCCCTCGACTGACCAAGCGTCCTTCCTTCTTCGGCCCCCCTTTCTCTGCCTGCACTGACCATGCTCCTTCCCGCTCCAGCGTGGACGCTGATGCCCCCCACAGCCGACCTTGCAGCCAGGCCATCAGCCGGGCCAGCAGCCTCCACTCCTTGCTGGGCTATCAAACGAAGGGCATCCAGTATTCCCAAGGCCGCAAGTACACCCCTCCCATCGTCCAGGTCAAGATGAGCTCTCCTCCGGACAGTGACGTCAGCGTGGTTCTGCCTCTCGAAATCCCTTCGCCCCCCGATTCGGAACAAGGCGAGATCTCCGAGCCTTACTACCCCCAAAAAGCCAGCAGCGTCTACCCCGACCAGGATCCTTGTTGCGATCAGATCAAAGTCGACAACGTCAAGGGGTCACGCTCCCAAATCTACTGTGAGCCCCACAATTACACCTCGGCTTGCTCGGATCCCACCGGGCTTCGTTGGAAGGATGGAAACAGCCGGCAGTATAAGAGTACGGTCCTCATGATGCGGTCCTCAAGCAGGGACGGCCTCTTGATATGAGCCGGAGATGGATTAGCAAACAGGGAAGGGGAAGGCGAGAAAGCCTGACTCTCTTTTCTTCTCCCTCCAGACATCCCCACCCCATGAACCAGGATGCAGGCCAGCCCTTCGCTCCCAAGGGGTGACGGATCAGGGTTTTCACGCCAAAAGGCGGCAGACGTGGCCTGCAAAGTCACCCTAAATTTTGCCATTTATTTACCGAGTCTCCATAGGGATGAGCCAGCCTGCTAAGAAGAAAAGATCCTTCTGGGCAATTTTGGCAACAGTAGAATAGAATAACAGGGTTGGAAGGGACCTCAGAGGTCATCCAGTCCAACCCCCTGCTCCAGCAGGAAGCCATTCCAGACAAAGGGCTGTCTAGCCTCTTCTTAAAAACCTCCAGTGATGGAGCACCCACAACTCCAGATTCCCAGATCATTTTGATCCGGAGTGATCTGGGGAATCCAACAAGTTCGCTATCCTTTAAATATTAGCCCCGCTGCACAGAAGCCATGGGTCGAAAAAACGCCGAGGGTGATGTTTAAAGGATCGAGCAATGATTGCAAGAGCGAAAATATAATAATACGCGCGATTTTGTCCGTGTCTACTCCCAAAGTAAGCCTGCATCGAATATTATTTAATCCAGGCAAAGGTGCCCCAATGTGAACAGATTGTTCATGTTGGATTCCTGCCTGCTTTGGCGCATCCCCTAAGGAGCGAAGGTTTTCCCTTCCAAAACCTAGAAAAATTGCATTTATTTGCTTTTTAACCGAAAGCCTGGAGCCCAACCTGTGTTTTTCTCACAAAAGAGCGACAATCCCTTGTTAGCAAATTCGGAGCGAGAAAAACACTATTTGCCTCAAGGCAGCCCACAAGCGTTCAGAGAAGATTTAAGCGTTAGAAAAACATAATATATGTTAAACGCACTTGATCATTGGAGAGCAACCTTGCTAAAGATTTGCCTGGCTCTCTTAGCAACATTTTTTTTTAAGAAAAAAAGAAAAAAGACTTTAGGTAAAAAAAAACACGGTAGCAGGCGTGAAAAACAGCGGTATTAATTCAAAATTAATATTACTATTCCAGCATTGCAGTTGAAGAATCTTGTCCTGAGGACATTTTATACTACAATGCAAAAACAGGCTTAGCTAATAAGCCCTGTTCAAAAGTAGATTGTTGGATTTCAATTTTTTTTTCCAAGTCTGTTCATAAAAAAAGAAAAAGAAAAAAAAATCCCCAGAATGCATCACGTAAAAAAAAACAACAACTCTAAAAAGTACTGCTACATTTTTTTTTCCTTTTTAAAAAAGCTTATCATGAAACTACGGTACACAGTTTGAAAAACTCTGAACTAGATTACTCTAAATTTATAGCTGCCGGCATGTTTTATTTTTTTTTATTTTTTCCTTCTTAGCATTTTCCCACAATTTCTGGTTCTCTTTTTGTGGGGGGGGATCCATAAGTGTTAGAATAGAACAGAATAGAATAGAATAGAATAGAGTTGGAAGGGACCTCGGAGGTCTTCTAGTCCAGCCCCCTGCTCAAGTGTTGATCCATTACCCCTTGCAAAATCAAAGTCAGGATCTCAAATCTGGCCCTAGAGCAAAATTCATTTGTCCATACTTGCCCAAACTGGATTATTTGAGTAGCTGCCTCTGGAAATAAAAAAGAGGAAAATTGCCTACTAGCCTTTGAATCAGACAAAAATGCATTTGATGGGTAGAAAGATTCAATGCTTCCAACTTGGTGTGGTTTACACCACGTTGTTTCTTCCTATTCTGAAAAATGTGGGGCAGTCCAAAACAGAGCTAGCGGTTGTAAAATTCGTCCAATCTATCTGAAAATTGCTGAATTTGCACCAGTGATGGAGAAAGAGAAGAATTAGTGGATATATGACTTATCTGCTGGATTATCCGCCAGTCTGGGGAAGCTATAATTGGGTTGAAAGATTTGTCGTAAAGAAATTCCAAGAATGGGCAATTTACATATATAAATGCCGGACTGCTTTTAAGTCCATTGTTTACATGTGGATCTTTCCTTCCTTCCTTCCTTTCTTTCTTTTTTTTCCTTTTTCTTTCTTTCTGTTTTATAAGACACTGTACAGGGACCGCAAAATCTCTCGCCAGACAGAACAGGCAAGCACCCATTTCTCCACTGTGCGATTTTGTGTCTGTTTTTTTTTAAAAAAAAATAAAAATACTTTTTCGAAGGTTTTTTGTTTTCTAGCAAATTGGGATTGTCATACCTTAACATCGGCCTGCTGTCTGTCTGGCTTTGTGTGTGTGGTTGGTTTTTTTTTTAAAAAAAATTGTGCAGTCTCTAACCATGCTCTTCAAATGTAGTTGCCTTGGTTTGTAGATGTTTTTGAGTAAGAGGGCCTTTTTCCTAAAACGCGGTGGGTTGTTCCACCTCAATAAAATCTGCTTTACACTGACTGCTTTCCTGTCTTTGTATTATTTCGGTTATTTGTTTCAAAGTTCCCGTTTAATGCTCCACTTCCAACCTAATGTAAGAAATAAAGAGAGTTTACCTATTTCTTAGCTAGGCCTTTGACGTAACAGCCGATTCTGTCAGCGCGTTGCGGAGTTGTCGTCCCAAAGAATTGGGTCAATCGGTTTAGATAAGCATCTGCTTTGACCTACTTACTAGCGTCTGGAGGAGGTGTGTGGGGACAACTCCTGTTGTTTGCGGGTTGTGGGTAAAAAAACACACACCGAAACTGGTGTGGTTAGCAATCAGATCAGCTCAATCTTTTCAATGTTATCCAAAGAACAGCTTAAGCAGTTTCTCTTTGGGGTTTTTCAATCTCTGCGGCCAGCAAGCTTTCCGGTGCGAATCCAGGGAAGCCAATAAGGATAGTCCTCTACTTACAACTGTTCAATTAGGGACCAAAGTTACAACTGTAAAAGTCCTCCTCAAACGTACGACCGCAACGTAAGCCCTGTTCAAAAGTAGATTGTCGGAGAAGAGGCTGAGCTTGCATTGTTGATCAAGATTGAATCAATGGGCACAAGGTAGAGCTAGCAAGATGGCCAAATCTGCGGGAAAGAAACTATAGAATAACAACAGCAGCTGCCTATACAGAGAAAAATTTATATAAAATGTTTGACGGATGGCATCTGTCACCGGCGAGGTTAGCAAAAACATTGAAAAACAGGTCCGGCAATTGTTGGAAATGTAGCCACGCGATCTCCTTTTGCAGCCTTCTGACAAGCCAAGTCAAATGGGGATGACAGATGCACTTAAGAACGGAGTTACGAACATAACGAGGGCAGCGATTCATGATTCCCGTAACAACTGGGCCAAGAAAGGTCATAAAATGGGGGCAAATTTCACTTAACGGCGGAGCCAGGGAAATCTGGGGCTCCATTGTGGAGGCACGTTTGAGGACCCACCTGTGGTCCATCCTGCCACCTAGTGGCTGTGGGGCAGCACTGCAGATTTTTTTCAGAACTCAGACTTCCAAAAAACAGGTGTCTAATGGCATGTGGGAACGACCTCTGGAGACAGGAGGAAAGAATTACAGACTAGTCAGAAAAGACGGAGCTGAGCCTTGTAGGAAGGAACAGAGAGTGGAAACGTTCGGATGGGACCCTCCCTAGCTTGTTTGGCTGTAAAGGGGTGTGTGTGTGTGTGTGTGTGTGTGTGTGTGTGTGTGAGAGAGAGAGAGAGAGAGAGAGAGAGAGAGAGAGAGAGAGAGAGAGAGAGATGTTCTTTCAGATCTGCAAGATGGATGCCAAGCTAATGGAAGTACAGGGAATCCTCGACTTACGACCACAATGGAGGCCAACATTTCTGTTCCTAAGACCTTTCTGTTCCTACGACCTTTCTTGCCGCGGTTGTTAAGCGAATCGCTGCAGTTGTTAAATCAGTGACACGGTTTGACTTGGCTGGTCTGAAAGTCGCAAAAGGGGATCGTGCGACCCAGGGACACTACGACTGTCCAAAATACGAGTCAGTTGCCAAGCGTTTGAATTTCGATCACGTGACCCTGGGGAGGCGGCAACGGTCGTAAGTGTGAAAAACGGTCCTAAGTCACTTTTTACAATGCCGTTGTAACTTTGAATGGTCCCTTAACAAACTGTTGTAGGTTAAGGATGACCTCAACTTCGTTTAATGACTGTCTGAACTTATAACAGAACTGGGGGGGTAGAAAAAAAAACAATTTGCAGTGGTTAGTCAAGGACTGCCTGTTCTTTACCGAAATTCACAAAACACAGATTCATTTTGCTACGCAATAAGGCTAGGAAGAGAGCTACACTCCGACGCCCTTTTTAATGATTGGTGCATGTTTCATTGGCTATTTGTAAAAAACAGGACCTGAGTCATTTTGGTAGCAATATCTTGTTTATTAAGAGGTTTTCTACGCCTTTTCCTTCCGACGGTAAAACACTAACAAATGACTTATTTTTTTACCTTGAACACGACGAAAACTCACCCTAGAGTCAGCCTGTCAATCACAGGCTGGATTGTGCCATATATAATTTTAATAAATAACCTCGCAGCACGACCAAAGCCAGAGTTAAAAGTGTCACATTTGGGCGGGGTGGGATGCGAAAGTTTTCTCAAATTCAAGAACTCAAATTCTCAAATTTGGGAGAGACAAATAATAATAATGATAAGTTCTTGGGAAGGATTTGATAGGCAGGCAGACGTGCAAAATCCGGTCTGAACATCTGGTTGACTGACAGATCGTAATGCAATGTTGGGCTTGACTGACATCATCCTTTAAAAGGTGGGGCCAGTTCAAATAAAAGTGAATAACAGGGGAAAACCAAAAATAGAAGCATTCCTCCATGCTGGGGGTGGGGGCGGAATCATATAATAAATTGCAAGAATTGTGTCCCTTTTCCGCAATTTGGTGTTTAATACAGCTTCATCAGCTCCTGCTGATATATCACCAGGTATGTAGGCTTTGTCTGTCTAAAATAGAATAAGAAAGAATAGAATAGAGTAGAGTAGAGTAGAGTAGAATAGAGTAGAATGAGATATGGAAAGAATAGAATAGAATAGAATAGAATAGAATAGAATAGAATAGAATAGAATAGAATAGAATAGAATAGAGTAGAGTAGAGTAGAGTAGAGTAGAGTAGAGTAGAGTAGAGTAGAGTAGAGTAGAGTAGAGTAGAGTAGAGTAGAATGAGATATGGAAAGAATAGAATAGAATAGAATAGAATAGAATAGAATAGAATAGAATAGAATAGAATAGAATAGAATAGAATAGAATAGAATAGAATAGAATAGAACAGAGCTGGAAGGGACCTTGGAGGTCATCTAGTCCAACCCCCTGCTCAGGCAGGAAACCCTATACCATTTCAGACACATGGTGGTCCAATTTCTTCTTAAAAACTTCGGAGCATTCACAACTTCTGGAGGCAAGCTGTTCCGCTGGTTAATTAATTAGAGCTGTGGTCTCCAGGCAGCAGATCGGAAAACACTGAATTATTGCTTTTAAAAAAAAAATAAAAAAATAAAAAAAAATAACCTGCTGCAAGTTCAGATCCAATTCCCTGGCATTTTGGAACTCTGACGCCACTGTTCAGGGGAAAAAAACAACAACCAAGAGCGAGCGGGACGCTTAAATGACGAGGCCTTCGCGGGTTTTAGCTGGCATCATTACGGGAACGCCTCCATATTGTCCGGGGTGGCTTCGCTTTCCGTGGGACGCGTCCCGGTCACAAATTGAGGGATCTGAACTCGGACTCTCGTGGCACGGAGTGTTAGAAGACCCCGAAGCGGTGGATTTTCCGTGGCCGTAGGAAGGCCCGCTGGGGTCGTAATGAACACGGGCCTTGGTGGTGACCACTGAAGGATGGCCACTGGTCGGGGGCGAGGTGCAGGAATTTGAACTCAGCTCCGGGTCCTGATTTGGAGAGATCATCTCGACCCCTTCTTGTTCCCGGGGCGACTCGTATTTCCGGCGTTGCATGAAGTTGATGTTATGGGGAATGTACCCCAACACGGATCGTAAGCTGCTGTTGCGGCTCTCCTGTCTGGGTCTGGGGGCAGGAGTGTCCACTCTGCAAGGGGAAGGAGAGAAAAAAAACCCACCCTTATTTTCTTCTCCCCCCCCCCCCCCGTGCAATTTTATCCTCTCTTTCTAAGGAAGCCCAGCTGGGAGAGAGACCAGGCTGAAAGGGCAGCTTTGAAAGGCATTTTGTGCATCCGCAGAACCCTGGAGGCGAAAGCAATCGGGAATCCTTGAGGCCATCAAGTCTCGCCACTGCTCAGGGCAAGAATTTAAATTAAAGCATCCTGTTCAGATGGGTGCCTGGGTTCTAAGACTGCTGGTCCTCCTCATTTGAAGAAATGTTAGTTGGAAGGAAGGAAGGAAGGAAGGAAGGAAGGAAGGAAGGAAGGAAGGAAGGAAGGAAGGAAGGAAGGAAGGAAGGAAGGAAGGAAGGAAGGAAGGAAGGAAGGAAGGATTTGTGTGTGAAAGAAAAGAGAGAAGGAAGGCAAGAAAGAAGGAGGAGGAAAAATTCTGCATGAAAGAGGAGGGAAAGAAGGAAAGGAGAAGAAAGGAAAGGAAAGGAAAGGAAAGGAAAGGAAGGAAGGAAGGAAGGAAGGAAGGAAGGAAGGAAGGAAGGAAGGAAGAAAGATTTGTGTGTGAAAGAAAAGAGAAGGAAGGCAAGAAAAAAGGAGGAGGAAAAATTCTGCATGAAAGAGAAGGAGGGAAAGAAGGAAAGGAGAAGAAAGGAAAGGAAGGAAGGAAGGAAGGAAGGAAGGAAGGAAGGAAGGAAGGAAGGAAGGAAGGAAGGAAGGAAGGAAGGAAGGAAGGAAGGAAGGAAGGAAAAACCCAGATGGGGAATCCTAGAAAGAAGAAGACAACAGCCCCGCATTTCCCACCAATGGGAGACCCTGTGAAACCGCCTTCGAAAGCTGATCCGATTAACTTCTGGAGTTGATCAGCTCTGAAATCAATAAAAAGATTCTCCAAAGCAGATGCTACAAAACACACCCATGTTCTGGATGGACGAATGGCGCTAGGCTGACAGCATCCTTTGTGTAGTCTCCCAGGGCTCTGCAAAGGAACCTGAGGTCCTCAGAAGTGACCCCATGGCCAATTCGGGAAGAACAGACACAGCCCGGACGGTCATTCCCGGATGTTGTTCCCGTCTCTCCCCCCCCCCCCGAGCCCCTCCTTTCTTGGCCTCCCCCCCATACACACCTGATTTGGTTGGATTCCTCTTTTCTCTGCTTCTTCTTGCAACAACGGACCAGACAGACGATGAGGCAGATCAGCAGCACCAAGAAAAGCAGCGAGCCCAGTACGGCTCCCACGATGATGGTCAGGAGGGGGGAATCTGGAAGAGGAGGAGGAGGAGGAGGAGGAGGAGGAGGAGGAAGAGGAGGAAGAAGAAGAAGAATAGGAGAGAGAGAGAGGATGTTGAGGATGCCGAAGTAAGACAACGTTGGCGGGCTGTGATCATGGATCCCAGTGAAAGATGCTGGCCATATTTGCTAATTTAACTGTGATCTGGATATCTTTCTAGAGAATACCATGTTGTTTTTCTCAGCTCTTCCTTCTTTGAAGACTTCCATTCCTTCCTTCCTTCCCTCCTTTCCTCCCTCCCTCTCTACTTCTCCACCTCTCTCCTTCCTTCCTTCCTTCCTTCCTTCCTTCCTTCCTTCCTTCCTTCCTTCCTTCCTTCCTTCCTTCCTTCTGTCTCTCTCTCTCTCTCTTCCTTCCTTCTCTCTCTATTTCTCTCTCTTTTCCTTCCTTCCTTTTCTCTCTCTCTCTCTCTCTCTTTTCCTTCCTTCCTTCCTTCCTCCGTCGCTCAAGCCTGGGGCTTGAAAAATAGACAGAAAATGCTTTTCACTTACCATGTGAGACCTCCAATGTACACCGAGCTGATCCGACTTTGTTGGAGACAATGCACTGGTAAATCCCAAGATGGTTAGGTGATATGTTGCGGATGACCAGATCCCCAGGACTGGAGCCTTCAGAGAAGGGTCAAGAAATATGTAAAAGTTCATTTGTCTGTCTGTCTGTCTGTCTGTCTGTCTGCCTGTCCATCTCCATCTATTCCTCTACCCATCCATCCACCCATCTATCAAAAGAGGGGGTATCTATTTCTCTGTTTTATCTCTCTATCTGTCCATCCATCCATCCATCTATCCATCCTCCTGTCTGTCTGTCTATCTATCTATCTCATCATCTACTTATTCATCCACATATCAGTTCATCCATTCATCCATCAACAATTTGTCCATCCATCCATCCATCCATCCATCCATCCATCCATCCACCCACCCATCCATCTCTCCATCCTTCTATCCCAGAGTTTTCCTTTATATTTTGTCTCTTCCTTTTCAATTTTATTTATTCAATTTAGGTACCAACCAACTCCAAATTGACTCTGGGTGGCGTAAAATGAAACCATTATTTCTTCTTTAATAAGAAACTTGCTCTCCTCAGCCCAACGCTCTCTCGCCTGGCACCGTTTAGGTGTGTTAAACCACCATTTCATTTTCAGGCGGTGGCTGATGGGAATTGTAACCCAGCACATCCCAGAACACTCCATCGGTGCTCTAAGCAGGGAGTTTTCAGTCAGGCGAGAAGCGTTTTAAACAAGCCAGTTTCGTCGGGGTTTCTCCCTCCCTCCCTTCCCAGTGAAACCTCTTGCACCCCATCACCCCAATTTTGGGGGGCACGCCCTCTATTTATCTTACCTGCCATGGTACTGGCGGGCAGCCCACTCTCTATGGGGAAGTCTGCCATTTTGGTCCAGCGGTACATGAGCGGATGGCTGCCAGTTTCGGAGCCACAACGGAGGGTAATTTCATTGCCGAGGAAAACTTTGCCTGAGATCGAGCAATGTGGCACTGAGGGTTTCTCTGGAAGAAGGGCAGGAACCGGGTGTCAGCGAGCAAGAACGCCGTCAACCTCGCCAGGTTAAAGCAGACAGGAATCACTGATGCTACTTTGCGGAGAAGCTACATGGACAGAATCTTGCAAGTCCGCAAGGGCAATTCTCCCGCCGTCTCCTTTACAGCCTGAGAAACTGGGCTGGGGGGTGTCCCACCTGAGCCTCTCGCCCTGCCTGTTATACATCTGAGGGCTCTGCTGTCTCTTATCTGACTGTTCCACGGAAGACCTTTCTGCTCTGTTCTCCCAAAGTCTTCCTCCATGTCCTTGGACACACTCTGGACTCTTTCCATAGATCTAGATCAGGGGTAGGCAACCTCAGCTCTTTTATGACTCATGGACTTCAACTCCCATATGCACAGCTGACTCAGGAATTCTGGGAGTTGAAGTCCATGAGTCATAAAAGAGTCGAGGTTGCCTACCCCTGGTCTAGATGCTGCTTCCCCTTTACAGTCCACAAACTAAGGAGGGTGCCTGTCCATTATCCTAAATAAATAAATAAATAAATATATAAATAAATAAATAAATAAATAAATAAATAAATAAATAAATAAATTAATAATAATAATAATAATAATAATAATAATAATAATAATAATAATAATAATAATAATAATAATAATATTTTGCAGCTTCCTGCAATAACTCCAGCAAAGCTACAAAAAACTGCGCTACTCGGAACATCCTACATTTTAAGGAAATACCTGGTTGATACCTAGGATGCTGGCAGCAACCCGTGTCAACCATTAGTCCCAGCCAATTTGAGTGTTCAGTTGACTGAGTTTCATGTTTAATGAATAAACAACAACAACAACGTTATTATTACGTCTTACATTTTAAGGAGATACCTGGTTGATACCTAGGATGCTGGCAGCAGCCCAGGTCAACCATGAGTGCCAGTCCGTTTGAGTGTTCAGTTGACTGAGTTTCATGTTTTATGAATAAAAGTTTTATAATAATAATAATAAAGTTGGAAGGGACCTTGGAGGTCATCTAGTCCAACCCCCTGCTCAGGCAGGAAACCCTATACCATTTCAGACAAATGGCTGTCCAGTCTCTTCTTGAAAACTTCCAGTGTTGGAACATTCACCGCTTCTGGAGGCAGGTGGTTCCACTGGTTAATTGTCCTCCCTGTTAGGAACTTTTCTCCTTAGTTCTGGGTTGCTTCTCTCCTTGGTTAGTTTCCATCCGATGCTTCTTGTCCTGCCTTCAGGTGCTTTGGAGAATAGCTTGACTCCCTCTTCTTTGGGGCAGCCCCTGAGAGATTGGAACGCTGCTATCATGTCCCCCCTGGTCCTTCTCTTCATTAGACTAGACATACCCATTTCCAGCAACGGTTCCCTCTATGTTTTAGCCTCCAGTCCCCTGATCATCTTTGTTGCTCTTCTCTGCACTCTTTCTAGAGTCTCAACATCTTTTTTACATCTATCTCTTGTCTGAGGTTCCCTTGCTAGTGTCTCTTTGCCCTACCTCCAGCGAAGCCCGAACACAGGTTGCTGCTGGGAATCAAAACACGGCACAAGGGGGGGACTTTGCAGAAAGCTGGCCTACAAGAGCCCCATATTTTTTGCACGGTCAAGTGTTTCACATTGCAGTGGCGTAAAGGGCCCGTTGGCCACATCCACCCACTTGGCCCCTGAGCTGTGCTGCTGTCCAGGGGTAGCCCTCACTCACCAAGCACCATGACGGTTACTTTCCGGGTGGCAACCGTAGTCTTCTTCACTTTGCACTCGTAGGTGGCCGAGTCGGAAATCTGAACATTTTGGAGATTGATGGATGCGTCATACTTGCTTGGATCCGGCACCACGAAGTTAACACGCTGTTGTAAGCCGCTGCAGCAATCGCTGGCCGATCCAAACTGGTGGCCGCCTTCGCTCTGCTGAAATCCTGGGTTACTAAAACGGCTGGCATCTTGGTTTCCTGACCCACCCCTGGGGTGCAAATATGGATATCCGGGGTGGATCACTTGCTGGCCCTGATAGCTCAAGATCTGATGGGCAGGAAGCAGAGAACAACACTGTTGAATCAAAAAAAAGAGGGAGAGAGAGAGAGAAAAAAGAGAGAGAGAGGTTTCTGATTGGCTTAAGGAGAAATGGGATCTGTTTGCTATGTTTTTGCAGACCGACCAAATCGAATCCTTCAGTTCGATCTGGAAAATTGGACCGCAAGCCCTCCTTTCCTTCGGGCGAGTCTGCAAATATCGTGGTGCCGTCCTCCCGTCCGAAAATAAACTTTGTTTATTTTAATTATTAGTTTTGATTCATTTTTCTCTCTCGACCTTGCAAAAAAAAAAAGCCAACACAGTGCTAGGCTGCAATTAACAGAGGGATAGAATCAAGATCAGGTGAAATGTTAATACCACTTTACAAGGCCTTGGTAAGGCCACACTTGGAATGCTGCATCCAGTTTTGGTCACCACCACGATGTAAAAAAGATGTCGAGACTCTAGAAAGAGTGCAGAGAAGAGCAACAAAGATGATTGGGGGACTGGAGACCAAAACATATAAGGAACGGTTGCTGGAATTGGGTATGTCCAGTTTAATGAAGAGAAGAGTGAGGGGTGACATGATAGCAGTCTTCCAGTATCTCAGGGGCTGCCCCAAAGAAGAGGCAGTCAAGCTATTCTCCAAAGCGCCTGAAAGCAGGATGAGAAGCAACAGATGGAAACTAACCAAGGAGAGAAGCAACCCAGAACTAAGGAGAAACTTCCTGACAGTTAGAAAAATTAACCAGAGGAACAACCTGCCTCTAGAAGCTGTGAATGTTCCAACACTGGAAGTTTCAATTCTGGGAGTTGAAGTCCCCCCCCCCCCGCCCGTCTTAAAGTTGCTAAAGTTGAGAAACATTGGAATAAGTACTGAACCTGCATGACCTCAACAAACTCACCACATTGTCCAAATTCGTGGGATCAACATTCATCTGTGTCCACTCAATATCCAAATCGTTGGGGCCGTCATCTTGGGGTTCCAGCTCAAATGGACACCCCAAATTTACCGACTCCCCCTTGGCCAGGTAGACGATTTCTCGGCCTTTGGCCTTGATCTTCACAGCCGGTGAAAGAGCTGAACGGCAGAACAAGGAGAGAGGTGTCTTAGCTTGGTTGCCCAGCTGGAGATTAACTTCACTGCATAAAATATTTTAGAGAATTTCCCAAAAATATTCTAGCAGAGAAATGATTGCTTACACTTAGAAAGAGCCTTTCCTTTCCTTTCTTTCTTTCTTTCTTTCTTTCTTTCTTTCTTTCTTTCTTTCTTTCTTTCTTTCTTTCTTTCTTTCTTCCTTTTCCTTCCTTCCTTCCTTCCTTCCTTTCTTTCTTTCTTTCTTCTTTCTTTCTTTCTTTCTTTCTTTCTTTCTTTCTTTCTTTCTTTCTTTCTTTCTTTCTTTCTTCACTTTTGGCTTTCCTCTCCCTACCTTTCTCCCTTTTCTCTCTTTCCTGTCACCGTCGTAAGTTTTGCTTCATTTTCTCTCTCGGCTTTACAAAATCGAACAAAGTAATCTTTCAACAACAACAACAACCCAAAGAGAGGACTAGAAACTTGGCTGCTTTTCTCTTCGCAAAGCGTGCCCCCAGTTCAGAGGCGCCCCGTTTTCCCATCTTCAGCTTCTCCAAACATCCCTCAAGCCGGGGAAAGCCACCCAGGATGGGATGCCTTTGGCTTGCTTGACGATGCCCAGCCTTACCCGGTGCCAGGCAAAGAAGGAAGAACCTCAGGGCTTGGATTCCAGTCATGCTCCACGCGGGACTTGGCAGGCTCAGGGAGAGTGTGCCTTCCTCCCAGACTGGGGAAGAAGCGGAGGCAGCCGAGCTTTTCATGCCGCGGGCTTGCACCCGCCCTGCCCCTTTGGATGCCTTTGGGGTGAATTGAGGAGCTACTACGCCACTCCTCCCGAGTGAAGTGGCACCGCCACCGCCTGCTCACCTTTCCAGTCAGGTCCTTACTCAGCCGTCAAAGGACAAGTGGGTGTTCCTTTCACCACGGACGCCCCTGGGCTCAGGAGAGGGGAACCCCCCCATGAAGGGGAAAGCCTTCCTTTCAGCTTTGCTTTTGGTGCCAAAGAAGAGAAGGCACCTTAGAGGTCATCCAGGCCACCCCCAGTCAATGTACAGGAGGCTGAAGCCTCTGGAAGCCCAAGACGTCTTCTGCGCTTCCTGAACTTAGAAGACTACAGTTCCCCTAATGCCCAGCCAGCCTCATTCCTCCTACCTCCCCCAAGCTACCTCTCTAGGCAGTCCCCTTGTGATGGTGGTGGTGGGGCGAGGTGGAGGTGTGCAGTGAGAGGCATGACCTGCAAATAGGAGCAAGGAGGAGCAGAGAGAGCGTGGGGTGCTGGTCAAGGGGTCAGCTGGGGCCAGGGAGACCCAGATTGTTGTCTCCCCTCAGCTATGAAAGCTCTGTGGGGGGGGGATTTCAAACCAGTCCCCGTCTCTCTGCCTAGCCTACCTCACTGGGATGGTGTGTAGTGATAGAAAAGGAAGGAAGAGGTGAACTTGAGGAAGAGGAGGAGGAGGAGGAAGGGGAAGGGAGGGGGAAGGGAGAAGGAGAGGAAGAAGGAGAGGAGGATGAGTGAGAAGGGGAAGAGGAAGGAAGGAAGGAAGGAAGGAAGGAAGGAAGGAAGGAAGGAAGGAAGGAAGGAAAAGATAGCAAAGGAAGGAAAAGATAGAGAAGGAAGTAAGTCAAGAGAAGTCAAGAGAAAGAAGGGAGGGAGGAAGGACAGAAGGTTGGATGGATGGAAGGAAGGAAGGAAAAAAAGAAAGAACAAAAAGAGAGAAGGAAGTCAAGAGAAAAGGGAGGGAGGAAAAAATAGTGAAGGAAGTCAAGAGAAAGAAGTGAGGGGGGTGCAGAGAAGGTTGGACGGAGGGAAAGAAAGAACAAAAAAGGAAAGAACAAAAAGAGAGAAGGAAGTCATAGGAGAAGGGAGGGAGGGAGGAGAAGGAGAAGAAAGGGAAGAGAAAGATGAAGAAAAAAAGATAAACAAAAAGTGAAAGCAACAGCAGAAGAGGAGGAGAATGTGCGAAAGAGGGATGGGGAAGAAGAAGATGTGGAGGAGGAGGAGGAGGAGGAGGAGGAAGAGGAGGAAAGAGGAGAGCTGACACCTGCCGAAGGCTGACAAGTGGCCGTGACCTTGCCACCCTCTCAGAGTCTCATTTCGCGCCTCACCTGGGAGAGGCAGTGACTACACAACTGTCTACAACGGGGCAGGATATGATCCCGGCCATCCGCTCCAGAACCCACAATTAATTCCCGGCTTGTAACAACCGGGCCTGGGTGCTGCCCCAGATGGCTGAGCAGGAGGGGTGGGGACGGCTGAGGAATCAGCCCCAAACGGGGAAAAACGGTGTCTCCCCGCCAAGCCGTTTCCTTCCTTCCTCCTCAAAGCGTGGCACACAAAAACTTTGCAAACTTTGGCAGGAAAAATGGCAGCAATTTTTTTTAATTAATAGATAGATAGATAGATAGATAGATAGATAGATAGATAGATAGATAGATAGATAGATAGATAGATAGATAGATGGATGGATGGATGGATGGATGGATGGATGGATAAATAAATAAATAAATAAATAAATAAATAAATAAATAAATAAATAAATAAATAAATAAATAAATAAAAAATGCAGAGATGTCAAGTGGCTGCTTTTCCCCCAAACGACTTTAGCTGCAGTTCTGCTCAATGGCCGTGCTCTGACTCGCATTTACGACCCTTTGCAAGCATTCCTGCGGTTCCCCTGACTGCGATTTGGGGTTTGTTTCCCCCCCCTCCCCCCATGTTTCCAGCATTTATGTCTTCTTTCCAGCAAAAAAAAACAACAACAAAAACCCCCACTCATTAAAGAAATCAGGGTTCGTTCCAGACTGAGGGGTTCACTTACGGTAATTTATTTATTTATTTTATTTATTTTATTCGATTTATATACCGCCCTTTTCCCGAAGGACTCAGGGTGGTTTACAGGGCAAATTAAAAAAGAGTTACAATATACAGATTAAAATACAATTAAATTAAATGCCCGCTGCGGAAAAAGGTTGTAAATTGGGGTGTAGCGATGTGGTGACCCACTTAACCGCTGCCAGGACTGTAATTCCGGCCTCAAATACAGTCGTAAGTCGAGGACTCCCTAAGATAAACAGGATACAAATCAAGTGCACTACTCAGAAATCAACACAACGGCCCTTTCAATTTGGGTTAGTTGTTATATTGGCTTTGGTGTTGGTTTAGGCTCACCGTGACCTGTTATTATGTTCGTTTTATTATTTTTATTAAAATAAACAGCCTAAATTTTCATGCTGTTTAACTGGCTGCAGTGGAATGGCTGTATTCCATACTCCTCAAGGTGAGGTGATGATAGTCTGATGATTTAGTTAAGTGTTTCTCAAGCACAGTTGCATTAAGAGGGGTGGGCTTCAACTCCCAGAATTCCCAGCTGGCATCCTTTAAGATGGGTAGGCTTCAACTTCCAGAATTCTCTGGCCAGAATGCTTTAATAAAGGTGAACTTCAACCTCCAGAATCCCCCAGCCAGCCTGCCTTAAGATGGGTGGGCTTCAACTCCCAGAATTCCCAGGCAAGCACCGCTTCAATAAAGGTGAATTTCAACTCCCAGAATCCCCCAGCCAGCCTGCCTTAAGATGGGTGAGCTTCAACTTCCAGAATCCCCTAGCCTGCACACTTTAAGATGGGTGGACTTCAATTCCCAGAATCCCCCAGCCAGCCTGCTTTAAGAAAGGAAGACTTCAACTCCCAGAATCCCCCAGCCAGCCTGCTTATTTTACTCAATGCCCGCCTGTCTTTCACGTGTGTGAATGCATGTACACTTGCGTAAAAGAGAGAGATGAAGAGATTTATACCAAGAAGCAGGGGATGTGTGCCTTTTTGGGTTTTTTTTGCAGCTAAGGTTGACTGCACCTGACCAAGGGAGTTCCACAAACCCTTCTCAACCATTTCCTCTGAATGCAAACATTTTTTTACTGGATCTCGCTCCTGCAATTCATTTGTCGCTCTCCTTCCTGGCTGGCCGTATGCAATGGACTCACATGGGGCAAAAGTGCATTACGCACCAGGCGTCCTGCCAAAAGGAAGTGACTTGCCAACTGTTGACAAAAAAAGCGGGTGGCGGGGCTAGATTTTCCTGTCCCAACCTGATCGTGCTCCTAGCCCGAGTTAGCTTAGGTTAAGAGTTGTGAAAACGTGGCACAAAGGTTGAGCTTGGTGTAAAACCATCCAAACAATATTCAGACCTAAACAATCCCAAGGAACGTTTTCCTCCCGTTAAAATTCCAAATTATAGGGATCCAGGTACTCCGATAAACCATCGCTCTGAACCTATCCAGGCAGATCCAAACAGATTTATGGACTGCCTCTCCATCGAAACTGCCTGCAGGTAGTCCTCGGCTTACCACCCACAGTGGAAGCTCGAAATTTCTGTTGCCAAGTGAGACAGGGGTTAACCGAGTTTTGCTCCGTTTTACGACCTTCCTTGCCACCGTTGCTAAGTGAATCACTGCAGTTGTTAAGTTAGGAGCACCGCTGTTCAGGGAATCTGGCTTCCCCCATTGACTTGGCTTGTCAGAAGGTCGCAACTTGCAGGTTTCCTGCCTGAGCAGGGGGTTGGACTAGATGACCTCCAAGGTACCTTCCAACTTTATTATTATTATTATTATTATTATTATTATTATTATTATTATTAGTAGTAGTAGTAGTAGTAGTAGTAGTAGTAGTAGTAGTAATAGTGTTCATAAGTCAAGGACCACCTGTATTTATTTTTTAAACCAGATTTTAATAACATTGTTCCCTCTTCGTTTACTGTTATTTGGGCTGGCTTCCTTGATTTTATTTTATTTTATTTTTCTTTTCTTGGATTTTTATTTCTGTTGGATTGACCCGTCCTACCAGGGTAGGAATCTTTCAGGTCACAAGGCTAAAACTAAAATCTTTCTGGGGCAGAAAAAAAAAGGGGGGGGCTTTCTCAAAATCGCTCGATTCCCTTCTCTTGGGAATTACCAGACCAGAAAAAAACAACATTTATCAGAATTTGCAAAGTTTTCTTGTAGATCAGCCTCCAGTTGTTGTTGTTGTTTTTTGGGGCCCCCCCTTTCTTTTTTTCCCAGTTCTGCTTTCTGCAACGGGCGCCAAAGATTATCGTGGGTGTCCCCGATTCTTCCTTAAGTGATAAAAGGGGAATTCCTGTGGGGAAAAAAAAACAAACAGGCTCCATCATGTGAGATCTGCTTTCTCTTTTGCTGATGTCTTTTCAGCTCCTGCCGTCTTCCAAACCGGAGCTGGGATGGGTTGGCTCCTCCTTATGTGGATGATGGCTTCAGGTAAGACAAATGGCTTAAATTCGCAAAAAGCAAAGAGGAGGAAGGCCTTTTGGGGTAGGATTTAGCAGGATGGGTAGACTCCAGTTAACTGCACTTTGGCTGAATATAGAATAACAGAGTTTATGTTTATGTTTATGTTTATTGGACTTATATACCGCCCTTCTCCCGTAGGACTCAGGGCGGTTCACAAGGTATTTAAAATAACAATACAAATCTTACCTGGAGAGCCTTTCATGTCTGAACGTCTTTGCAATGGGAGGGACCTTGGAGGTCTTGTAGACCAGAGGATCCCAACCTTTCGGGCACCAGGGACCGGTTCCGTGGAGAGAGCTTTTTCCGCGGACCGGAGGGTGCGTGGTTTTTGTGTGCTGCCTGCATCTCGCGGATGGGACTTTGCTTGTTTGTGCAGACCAGTTGCTGGCATTGCCGTGGCCCGGTACTGGTCCACGGACCGGAGGTTGGGGACCCCTGTTCTAGTCCAAAACCCCTGTTTGACCCAGGAGACCCTATATACCTATCCCATTCCAGACCAATGACTGTCTAACCTCTTCTTAAAAACCTCCAGTGATGGAGCGGCCAAAACTTCTGGAGGCAAGCTGTTCCACTGGTTAACTGTTCTCACTGTCGGGAAATTTCTCCAGAATAACACAGTGGAACGGGACCTTGGAGGTCTTCTAGTCTAGCCCCTGCTCAAGCAGGAGACCCTATCCCATTCCAGACCAATGGCTCTCTAATCCCTTTTTGAAAACCTCCAGTGATGGAGCACCCACAATTTCTGGTGGCAAGCCGTTCCACTGGTTAATCCTGCTCACTGCCAGGAAATTTCTCCTTCGTTTTAGGTTGCTTCTCTCTTTAATGACCTTCCGCCTGTTATTTTTTTGTCCTGCCCACACACAGGTGCTTGGTCTAAGAGGGCTCCTGCCTTGAGTGTGTGTGGGGAGGGGGTTGGACTAGATGACCTCTGGAGTCCCTTCCAGAGCCATGATTCTACCTTTCTTTGCCAGATTTGTTTGAGCCCAGAGTTGGAGAGATGAAACAAGACGAGGTCTCCTTATTGTAGGAGAGAATCCCACGCACCTTGGGTGTAAAGATATTTGTTTTTTCTCTTGTAGCTCTTCTCTTGTCGAGGGCCTACACACCAGAGCAGGTGGTAGGAGAAGCGGGGTGCTCTGTTTCCTTCAAAGCGAGCCCCCCTCCCAATTTTCACATCCGGGACATCATCTGGCGTTCCTTGAAGCCTTCCGAAGAGTTGGTGGCCACCTCATTCAAGGGAAACCCGGAGATCCAGTATCGCTCCCGTTTCTACGGAAGGACTCACCTCCGCGACAACTTCACCTTGCAGATCGACCCAGTGGGCTTAGAAGATGCTGGGATCTTCTCCGTTCTCCTGGTGGACACCACAGGGCAGATGAAAAAACAGCATTTCGGGCTGAAGGTTTTCGGTACGTTGTGCTGTCCAAATAAAAAAAAAGGCGTGTTAGAACACCTATTTATCCATCTGTTTTTACTGTTTGGTTTGAAATAAAGGCCTGCGTTTTCCAGAACATTATTTTAGATGGCTTTTTGCTTATTTTTACATCGTGTCTGATTTTCTTTTGCTTTACTTATTTTAAACTTACCAACCTTGAATTATCTTTTTATATTATTTTAGATGGCTTCATTTTTGTTTACATTGTTTCACTTTCTTTTATTTCACATTTTGCTTATTTCACTTCGTTTGTTTTGTTGGGTTGGGTTGTCCAGGTCAAACCTAACCCAGAAATGGGAGCCAGGGAAGGAACTAAAATATTACCCCTTCCCCACGTTGCCCCCTCCCCTGAATTTTCTCCTCTCTCCTTCCAGATACGATTTCTACCCCAGTTATCCGGGTGTTTCCCGAAGCAAAGGGCGCAAATGCCTCCTCAGAAACTTGCGTACTTTTCCTGAGTTGCCATGCTGCCAGCAGGACGAATGTCACTTACGAGTGGGCAGGGCTGGGGTGGGAGACCACCCCCACGCCGAAACATTGGCGCACGGAGGACGGCCAGATGCTACGGGTCAAACTGGATCCCAAGGATGCTCTCCAGGTGAGCTACACCTGCACGGCCTCCAATCCTGTAATCCACAAATCAGCGGTTGTTGAGCTCCAGGACTCCTGTCTTCGACGTTCAGGTACGTGCCCAATTTGGGGGGTTTAACCTGTTTCCCAGTCCCCCAACCGGCCCCTTTGCAAGGGACTATACCAGGGGTAGACAACCTTGGCTTTTTTATGACTCGTGGACTTCAACTCCCAGAATTCCTGAGCCAGCATGGGGGAACTCTGGCCCCTTCATGACTTGTGGACTTCAACAACTCCCAGAATTCCTGAGCCAGCATGGGGGAACTCTGGCCCCTTCATGACTTGTGGACTTCAACAACTCCCAGAATTCCTGGCTTTAGCTTGGAAACCTCTCCCTTTCTCCTCAGCATGGCTGGCTCAGGAATTCTGGGAGTTGAAGTCCACGAGTCATAAAAGAGCCGAGGTTGCTTATCCCTGGACTATGTGGTCCTTGACGTACGCCCATATTTGAGACCAAACTTTCTTTTGCTGAGGGAGACAGTTGTCCAATGACTTTTGCCCCATATGGCCACCGTTGTTAAGTGAATCACTGCAGCTGATTAGCTAGTAGCCCAGTTGTTAAGCGAATCTGGCTTCCCCATTGGGGGTGGTGGTTTTCAAGCTATTTTCCAAAGCACCGAAAGGCAAGACGAGACAAACAACAGATGGAAACTAATCAAGGAGAGAAGCCTTGAATTAAGGAATTAAGGAGAAACTTCCTAACAGGGAGGACAATTAACCAGGGGAACAGCTGGCCACCAGAGGTTGTGGGTGCTCCAACCCTGGAGGACTTTAAGAAGAACCACTTGTTTGAAATGGTATAGTAGGGTGTTCTGTTCAAGCAAGGAGTTGGACTAGAACAGAGGTCCCCGACCTTTTGAGGACCAAGGACCAGTTCCGTGGAGACAGATTTTTCCACGGACTGGAGGGAGCGTGGTTTTGTGTCCTGGCATGCTGCAGCCTGGTACTGGTCCATGGACCGGAGTGGGGTGGGGTTGGGGACCTCTGGACTAGAAGACCTCCAAGGTCCCTTCCAACTCTGTTATCCCATGTTCTCCAGAAGGTGAGGAGAAGAAGACCACACTGAGTTTCAGGGCGTTCCTCTTGATCATCATCCCAGTGGTCTCGTTCTTCTTCTTCCTGGCTGTCCTTTCGTGCGTGTGCTACAAACAGCATTCAGGTAAGTAGCTGGCTGGCTGGCTGAGGAATTCTGGGAGTTGAAGTCCACAAGTCTTAAAAGTTGCCAAGTTTGAACACCCCTTCTCTATTTAGTCCCGAGTGCCGCGTAACAGTGAGCGCCTGTTACGCGTCCCAGCTTCTGCCAACCTAGCAGTTTGAAAGCATGTAAAAATGCAAGTAGAAAAATAGGGACCACTCCGGTGGGAAGGTAACAGCGTTCCGTGCGCCTTTGGAGTCTAGTCATGCCGGCCACATGACCACGGAGACGTCCTCGGACAAACGCTGGCTCTTCGGCTTTGAAACGGAGATGAGCACCGGCCCCTAGAGTCAGAAACGACTAGCACGCATGTGCGGGGGAACCTTTACCTTTACCTCTCTATTTAGAGGTAGCTCCATTAATTAAGTCAGTTGCCAAACATCTGAATTTCGATCACATGACCAGGAGGATGCTGCAAGGGTCATTAAGTGTGAAAAAGGGTCACGTCGCCTTTTTCCGGTGCCATTGTGACTTCAAATGGTCATTAAACAACCTGTTGTAAGTTGAGGACTACCTCTAGATCTCTTCCTTGGCTGGGCATCTCCAGAGGACTACAAATCCCATCCAGCAGCATGCCTGGTATCCAGAACTTGGAAGGGCTGGCCTGCGTTTAGCGAGGACCTTCCCTCTTTCGTAAGGTCATTTCGTCAGATTGGATTGGTTGGTTGGTTGATTGACTGGCTGCCGATTTTTTTTCTTTCTTTCTTGATCATCTTTATATAGCCGCCAATTCCTCGCACTTTCGAGGGGCGAGCAGTGGGAATCCTTAGCCTTAATACAAAATGTTAATAATGTCTTTATAGGGAAGAAAATGTTCTATACGGTTCCCGGAAGCGAGTCGATCCAGCTTTAATGGATGGGAAACGGAGGTCCTTCTTGGGTTGCTTCGGCTGAGAAGGTGGAAGGGGCTTGGTGGAACGTCGGAGGTGTATAGTTTGCTCGGAATTCTGCTGGAAGGACTTTTTGAAAGATGACCGTCCCTGTCCAGTCGTGTGTCTCAACGCCCAGAGCGCCCCAGCCAGCATTGCCACTGTTGAGAATTCTGGCAGCAAAGGTTGTCCCTCGGCTCTGGATACTACAACTCCCACAATTCCCTAGGCAGCACAGGAACCACTGAGAATTCTGAGAGCTGAAGATTGTTTTCCGGGTCTGGATACTACAACTCCCAGAATTCCCTAGGCAGCACAGGAACCACTGAGAATTCTGGGAGCTGAAGATTGTCCTCTGGGTCTGGGTACTACAATTCCCAGAGTTCCCGAGGCAGCACAGGAACCACTAAGAATTCTGGGAGCTGAAGATTGTCCTCTGGGTGTGGGTACTACAATTCCCAGAGTTCCTGAGGCAGCACAGGAAGCACTAAGAATTCTGGGAGCTGAAGAGTGTCCTCTGGTTCCCAATACTACAACTCCCAGAGTTCCCAAGGCAGCTCAGCAACCACTGAGAATTCTGGGAGCTGAAGATTGTCCTCTGGGTTCCGACACTACAATTCCCAGAGTTCCCCAGTCGAGACAGCCCCTGCTGAGGATTCTGAGGAACCAGATTGTCCTTCAGATCTGTGAACTACAATTATTCAAATCTTCATTACAGTCATAGACCAGCATATTGTGAACTACAACTCCGAGTTCCTGAGGCAGCACAGCAACCCCTGAGAATTCTGGGAGCTGAAGTATCCTCTGGTTCCCAATACTACAACTCCCAAAGTTCCCCAGTCGAGACAGCCCCTGCTGAAAATTCTGAGGAACCAAAGATTGGTCTGTGAACTACAATCACTCAAATCTTTATTACAGTCATAGACCAGCATACTGTGAACTACAACTCCCAGGTTCCCCCAACCAGCACAGCCGCTGCTGAGAATTTGGGGGGGGCTGGAGGCTGCCCTTCAACTCCGTGAACAGGCCACACCAAACTCTTAGCAGTTCCCATCTTGTTTTTAATCTGCTGTTAGGTGAATAAATGGCTATTTTTAAAGGGAATAAATGTGGAACTCTCTGTCTTTTCCTGGAAAGCTGGGTGGGGAAATTCCTTTCAGATCCCCAGCCTTGGGACTTTCAGCAGGAGACAGAGAATTGCCCTATCACGTGCTCAGTTTCGCTTTTGAGTTTCGCAATATTCCTGTTTATTTCCAAAGGTCAAATAAACCTCCGGTATATTTTTATTTATTTATTTATTTTAAAAAAAAGCTTCATTTTCTTGTTGCAAAATAGCCCCATCTACTGGCTTTAAAGAGGGAATTTGAAAAAAAAAATTTTTTTTTAAAGAAAATATCCTTTCATTTGGGAACCCCTCCCAATTCTTGAGCCCCAAGCTGGTTCTCAATTTACGACCAGAATTGGGAGCAGAGTTTTCATTGCTAAGCAAAGCAGCTGTTAAGCAGGTCGTGGCCAATTTTACTTCTGTTTTTCACTTTGTTGGCGATGATCGCAAAGGATTCGAGTCCCACCAGGCTCAAGGTCGACTCAGCCTTCCATCCTTCCCAGGTAGGTAAAATGAGGACCCAGATTGTTGGGGGCAATTAAGCTGACATTGTAATAATGCCGCTTGGGGTGTGTGTGCGAAAGCCCTAATAAGCAGGCATATACATAGAATTGAAGGCTGTCGCTAAGCACATTTGATTTGCGCTTCTTAGATTGTAAGCCGCCCTGAGTCTTCGGAGAAAGGGCGGGATATAAATGGGATTAAAAAATAAAAATAAATAAATAAATCATCACGTCATCCCGGCGACACTTCAACCATCATAAACGCAAACAGCCGCTGCAAAAACAACAACAAAAAAAAAACTTTATAAAGCCGGGACACTCGTAAAAGTGACCCATTTTACAACCATCATGACTTTCAATGAGCAGGCATTGTTACGGTCTCTTAAGTCGAGGACCGATTCACCCCAGGCCGCCCAAGGCTGTGAATCCGTCTCTGTTTACGACGGGGGGGAGGAGGGAGGAGGAAGGAGGACGCAGAATGGGGGCTCCCATCTCCGGACAGAAAGAACAGAGGTTTTTTAAGCAAAGCCTTTTATTGATATCAACACTTTCCCCCACCCCGGCTGTCCCGACTCCAGTCCTAACCCCGAAGAGTAATTCTGTTCCCTAACCCAAGTTAAAAACCAAAGCGCTTCCCCCAAAAAAGGAGAAATGGAAATAAAGCAACCAAATAACAAATGTTTTGACTGATTTGCTTGGAGGGGGGGGGGGAACGAATTCTACCTTTTTTGCTGCAGTTGTTGTTAAAAAGTCGGCATCACAGGAGTGAGGAGAGAGGAGAGGACCAGAAGGAAATGGGGGGGGGGGGAATGGAGGTGCTTCGATAGGAAGGTTGCTCAAGCAGGAAAAGCCAAGCTCATTGGGAAGCAGTTGCCCCAGGAGTGGGGGGGGGGAGAAAGGGGGGCGTTACAAACAGCAGCACACATTGGGGAGGGTGAAAATCCCAAGCTGGGGGACACCCCCCCCCTCACACGAAGTCAGTTTGTGAAGAATTGCTAGAGATTTCAAAGGGGGGGGGAAATAAAATGAAATAAGGCTCCTACTCCTTTTTCGCATCTTCTCTTCATCTCCCATCTATTCCATTCCATTCCATCCCACTCCCTATCCTGTCCTCTATTGAATCCTATCCTTTCCCTCCCCAGTCCTTCCTGTCCCACTCTCCCTTTCCTTTCCTCCTCCCTCCCTCCCTTTCCCATTCTCCCTTTCCTTTCCCATTCTTTCCTTTCATCCTCCCTCCCTTTCCCATTCTCCCTTTCCTTTCGTCCTTCCTTCCTTCCCTTTCCCATTCTTTCCTTTCCTTTCATCCTTCCTCCCTTTCCCATTCTTTCCTTTCCTCCTTCCTCCCTTTCCTTTCCTCCTTCCTCCCTTTCCTTTTCCTTTCGTCCTTCCTCCCTTTCCCATTCTTTCCTTTCCTCCTTCCTCCCTTTCCTTTCCCATTCTTTCCTTTCCTCCTTCATCCCTTTCCTTTTCCTTTCGTCCTTCCTCCCTTTCCCATTCTTTCCTTTCCTCCTTCCTCCCTTTCCTTTCCCATTCTTTCCTTTCCTCCTTCATCCCTTTCCTTTTCCTTTCGTCCTTCCTCCCTTTCCCATTTCCTTTTGTCCTTCCTCCCTTTCCTTTCCCATTCTTTCGTCCTTCCTTCCTCCCTTTCCCATTCTTTCCTTTCCTCCTCCCTTAATCCACCCTTCCTCCCATTCTCCTCTTCCCCATTTCATCCCTTCCCACTCCCTCTCCTGTCCGATCCTATTCTACCCTCCCAAGCCCTTTCCTGGCTAAAGGACAGAAACTTAGAAGAATAGGCGACAGATTCCTCTCCCCCCTCCCCACCCAGCAGACACCTTTTTTCTCAAAGATGTTTCCTTCCTGCAGCTCCGTGGAAAATGCTCGCTCAACCCCAGCCTCCCCAAACCCACCCACCCACCCCCCACAAAAACCTGGAAAGGGCCTTTCTGTCCAGAAAGCAGAAATAAAAAAAGGAGTAAGGCCCAAATCACAGCATCTGAGCAAGGCCAATGCGGAGCAGCATTAGCTGAGAGAGAGAGGGAGGAGGAGGAGGAGAAAAAGGAGGAAAAGAAGAAAAAGAAAGAGAAGAAAAAGGAGGAAAAGAAGAAAAAGGAGGAGGAGGAGGAAGAGGAGAGGGAGCCGAGTGCATTAGATTAAAAAATAAAATAAAAAAATGCTCTCCAATCTCTCCGGGGTTTGCGTGCGCTTCCACCCAGACCTCTCCTTGCTGGCCAGATAATCCCCAAATCCCAATTCGGGCTGACAAACCGCCCGCTCTGCATCCCAAGCAGGGAAAAATCTAATCCCAGGGACCCCTAAATGCAGTGGGGCAGCGTTAAGGCGCCTCTCTTCCCCCCCCCCCCGTGAAGCCCAGAGCTGACTGCACAGAATGGGCGGGGTGGGGGGGCCTTCCTTGCTCCTGGCGTCCTTGGGCTATGTTCCCTTTTTTAAAACTTATTTTTTTATTAAAAAAAGAGCCAAAGAACGAAGCACAAAGTGGGGGGGGGGAAAGATTCAAGTCACAGGTTTACTGCGGTGCAAAAACTGCTCGGATCCACAGGGAAGGAGGGGGGGGGAAGTAAAAAAAAAAAAGAGAGGCTTCCGTCTGAAGCTGTGCGACGCCTTCCTGTTCCCCCCACCCCACCCCACCCCATCGCCCTCCCCACCCCCAGACTGGCTGCACAGGGGGAGGCGGGGGGGGGGGGGAAGAGGAAGAGAACAGGACTAAAACTTTTGCAGGACAGAAGCGATCCAGAGACGTCTACCCACCCACCCACCCAAACACCCACCCAACCCTTACAAAAATAGAAACTCTCCATTCCGTTTGTTCCTCCCGCTTGCAAAAAAAAAAAAGGACCCCCCCCCATCCCGTTTTCCTTCAGAAAGGGCCAAAAAGCTTTACGGGTGCGCCCGGAACACGCACCCAGGGGTTGCACACGCACGCGCGCACGCACACTCATCATGTCCAGTTCCCCTAGGCGGGAAGAGGGGGGGGGAAGGGAAATCAAGGGACCAAAAAATAAAATATCGTGTAGGAAAAAAAAAAGCTCTACCCATGTCAAATGAAAGAGAAATTCTCAAAGCTAAGAGCCACCTCGGTGCTACACACACACACACACACACCCCCGCTTCTCTCTCTCTCTTTTTTCCCCCCAAACGAGAGAGACCCTCGCCCAGCCTGGCTTTCGGCAGGTTAACGCTCCATCCCGGGATACCAGAGACTGGAAACCGGGCTGGTGCAACGGGGCACGTCTGAGCGGCCTCTCCTTGCAAGAAGACCCAGCTAAATTCCAACCGGAAAAAGGCCGTGAAGCCGTTCCCCACCACTGCAGTCCGGCGGGGTCCCCGTCCGCCTCCGGCCAGGTCGCCGCTTGGTGGAACTGGGTTTAAGACATCCGGGTTTGTTTCTCTTCGTTGGGTCCCGCTGATCTCTGCGGCCACAATGAGGAGGAGGAGGAGGAGGGGGAAGGAGGGAGCTTAGTTCTTCCGAGATCCGTTTTCCATTTTATTTGGGGGGGCGGGGTGGGTGGGAAAAAGGAAAATAAAATCCGTTTGGGCCAGGCAGCAAGGCTCGTTTCAATGAGAAGCGGAAGAAGGCAGTTCTAGCTTTTGAAGACGGCGTCTGCGCAGTTCCGCGGCATTGGGCTCCTCCGGGGAGGAGGGGTCCTCGTCGTGGCTGGGGGGCTGCGTTGGGCCCTCTGCTTTGTCTGGAGAGGTATCTGGAAACCCCCAAAGAAAGAACGGTTAACCGGATTGGGGGGGGATGTTTGGAAATGGCTGCCACAGAGGTGGTTAAAGTGCCCGATTTCTGCCCCCTTTTTTCCTAGCTTGGCTGCCTTTGTTCAAATTTTATTTTTTTTAATTTTTATTTTAATTCCATTTATATCCCGCCCTTCTCCGAAGACTCAGGGCGGCTTACAAGCTTAACAGTAGCCTTCATTCTATGTATATGCCTGCTTATTAGGGCTTTCACACACCCCCCCAAGCGGCATTATTACAAAGTCAGCTTATTGCCCCCAACAATCTGGGTCCTCATTTTACCTACCTGGGAAGGATGGAAGGCTGAGTCAACCTTGAGCCTGGTGGGACTCGAACCTGCACTAATTTTATTTTATTTTATTTTATTTTAATCCCATTTATATCCCGCCCTTCTCCGAAGACTCAGGGCGGCTTACAAGCTTAGCAGTAGCCTTCCTTCTATGTATATGCCTGCTTATTAGGGTTTTCACACACACACCAAGCGGCATTATTACAAAGTCAGCTTAATTGCCCCCAACAATCTGGGTCCTCATTTTACCTACCTCGGAAGGATGGAAGGCTGAGTCAACCTTGAGCCTGGTGGGACTCGAACCTGCACTAATTGCAGGCAGCTGGTGTTACTTGAGGAGGCATTAGCCCACTGCTCCACTAAGGCTTTACCTTTGGTGCCGAGGGAAGTCCTTGACTTACGACCGCAGCCGCAGTCCCTAAGGGCCGTGGTGGCTAAGTGAGTCACCAAGGCACCAGATCTGATTTTACAACCGTTTTTACTGTGGTTGTTCACTCAATCTGGTTTCTCCCCCACCCCCCAACTGACTTTGCCGGTCAGGAGTCGGCTGGGAAGGTGGCAAATGACGATCAGGAGACACACAGAAACAGACACACACACACACACACACACACACACCGGGATGCTGCAACTGTCCTGAACGCAAGCTGGGATTCTGGACGTTGGGAGTCTAGACATCTTAAGGTTGCCAAGGTTGAGAAACGGTCTATGGTCTACAGGTAGTCCTCGACTTACAACCAATCCACTTAGTGACCCAAGTTACAATGGCATTGAAAAAAGCGGCCAATGACGGTTTTTCACACTTACGACCGTTGCAGCATCCCCCCCCCATGGTCATGTGATCAAAATTCAGATACTCGGCAACTAACTCTGCTTTATGACGGTCGCGGCATCCCGGGGTCGCGTGATCCCCTTTTGCGACCTTCTGACCAGCAAAATCAATGGGGAAGCCAGATTCACTTAACAACGATGTGACTCATTTAACAATTGCGGCCAGAAAGCTCATAAAATGGGAGAAAGCTTGCTGAACAAATGCCTCCCGTAGCAACGTAAATTTTGGGCTCCATTGTGGTCGTAAGTCGAGGACCGCCTCTACTGGGGGAGCAACGCTGGGGCCTCTGCTCCAGACCTTCCCTCTCCAACTCCGCCCCCCCCAACACACACACACACCTGCCTGAGCTCAGGCGCTGTTACCTGGTGAAGAGGTGCTGTCAGCTGGCTGGGAGGTGGAGGCGGTGGGTTCACTGGAATTCGACTCAGGGCTGGCCGGGGTCTCAGGGGGGGCCCTCGAAGTGGCAGAAGCGCTGGCGGGCATTGGGGGAGTTCGAGGCATCCTGTGCAAGAGAGAGACAGCAGCCCAGCAGGGAGGGGAGCTCTTTGTAAACTATCCAGGATCACACAAGTGTGGTGGGCAGAATAGGAATTTAGGGAGGGAGGGAGGGAGGGAGGGAGGGAGAGAGAGAGAGAGAGAGAAAGAGAGGAAAGAGAGGAAAGAAAGAAAGAAAGAAAGAAAGAAAGAAAGAAAGAAAGAAAGAAAGAAAGAAAGAAAGAAAGAAAAAGGAAGGAAGGAAGGAAGGAAGGAAGGAAGGAAGGAAGGAAGGAAGGAAGGAAGGAAGGAAGGAAGGAAGGAAGGAAAGGAGAGGTAGAAAGAGAGTAGGAAAGGAGAAAAAGAAAGAAAGAAAAAGGAAGGAAGGAAGGAAGGAAGGAAGGAAGGAAGGAAGGAAGGAAGGAAGGAAGAGGATGGAAAGGAGAGAGAGAGAGAGAGAGAGAGAGAAAGAAAGAAAGAAAGGAAGGAAGGAAGGAAGGAAGGAAGGAAGGAAGGAAGGAAGGAAAGAAAGAAAGAAAGAAAGAAAGAAAGAAAGAAAGAAGGAAGGAAGAGGATGGAAAGGAGAGAGAGAGGAGAGAAAGAAAGAAAGAAAGAAAGAAAGAAAGAAAGAAAGAAAGAAAGAAAGAAAGAAAGAAAGAAAGAAAGAAAGATGGGGAGGAGAGAGGAAGGGAGCGGAGGGGGGGAGGAGGAGCAGGCACTCACCCAATCGTTGCCAGCACAGTCAGATACTGGTTGATCTGCAGCATGGCCGCGTCGAGAAGAGTGTGGATGTTCTGGAGACACTGCAGCCGGGCTTCCAAGTGTTGCCGTTCGTGGCCCTCCATGGCCCGCAGCTCTTCCTCCGTCAGCCCTGCAAATCCCGAGGGGGGGACCGGCATCGGAGGGAAGCCTGAAGCGGGGAGAGGAGGGGGTCATGGAAGAGGAGGGCTCACCCCCAAAAGAACCAGCCCCCCCCCCAGTCCCCAGCAGGGCAGCAAAAGCAGGCCGTCAGCAGCCGCCAAAGTCATAATCCATCCCCGGAAAACGACCGCCGATCTGCCCGCCCTTTGTAGGAAGCCACGCCCAGGAACCCCGGAACGTACCAAAGAGAGGGGGGAACGGCATCCCCATCCACGGGGGAGGAAAGGGGAAACCCGGCACGGTCCCTGCGGAGGCTGAAGCGTCCGACGTGCTGGCCGAATCCCCGCTGGGCCTGGTGGTGCCTGCTGAGGAAAGAGCAGCCCAGTTAAGGACCCTCCCGCGAGGGCTCACCAGCGGAACAGCCGCCTGCGCGGTGTCTCACCTGCCGCCGGGGCTCCTGGCGGGGAAGACGCAGCCGCCGAGGCACCGTCGGTATTATTGGGGGGCTGGACGCCCGGCACTGGAGGGAAGGGAGCCACGGGTGGCCACAGAGGGAACATCCCAGGAGGAAACGGAGGCAGGAGGCCTGGGGGAACTAAAGACAGAAAAAGAGGGTCAGCAGCGTGGCTTCTGAGAGTTCTAGTCCCACCTTAGGCACGAAAGGCAGCTGGGTGACTCTGGGCCAATCACCAGGAGACAGAGAGTTCTAGTCCCGCCTTAGGCACGAAAGGCAGCTGGGTGACTCTGGGCCAATCACCAGGAGACAGAGAGTTCTAGTCCCGCCTTAGGCACGAAAGGCAGCTGGGTGACTCTGGGCCAATCACCAGGAGACAGAGAGTTCTAGTCCCGCCTTGGGCACGAAAGGCAGCTGGGTGACTCTGGGCCAATCACCAGGAGACAGAGAGTTCTAGTCCCGCCTTAGGCGCGAAAGGCAGCTGGGTGACTCTGGGCCAATCACCAGGAGACAAGAGAGTTCTAGTCCCGCCTTAGGCATAAAAGGCAGCTGGGTGACTCTGGGCCAATCACCAGGAGACAAGAGAGTTCTAGTCCCGCCTTAGGCACGAAAGGCAGCTGGGTGACTCTGGGCCAATCACCAGGAGACAAGAGAGTTCTAGTCCCGCCTTAGGCACGAAAGGCAGCTGGGTGACTCTGGGCCAATCACCAGGAGACAGAGAGTTCTAGTCCCGCCTTAGGCACGAAAGGCAGCTGGGTGACTCTGGGCCAATCACCAGGAGACAGAGAGTTCTAGTCCCGCCTTGGGCACGAAAGGCAGCTGGGTGACTCTGGGCCAATCACCAGGAGACAGAGAGTTCTAGTCCCGCCTTAGGCGCGAAAGGCAGCTGGGTGACTCTGGGCCAATCACCAGGAGACAAGAGAGTTCTAGTCCCGCCTTAGGCATAAAAGGCAGCTGGGTGACTCTGGGCCAATCACCAGGAGACAAGAGAGTTCTAGTCCCGCCTTAGGCACGAAAGGCAGCTGGGTGACTCTGGGCCAATCACCAGGAGACAAGAGAGTTCTAGTCCCGCCTTAGGCATAAAAGGCAGCTGGGTGACTCTGGGCCAATCACCAGGAGTCAAGAGAGTTCTGCTTCCACATTAGGCATGAAAGCCAACTAGGGTTGCAGCACACAAAAGTGGACTCACAGTTGGGCGGCTGAGGCATCAGTGGGGCCTGATGGGGGGGCGGATGCTGCCCTCCTTCTGGCTGCTCGGGGGGCGGCTGCGACTGGGCGGGCAGGGAGGCGCGCAGGACGTCCATCCGGCAGGTGGGGCAGGTCTGCTGGCGCTGAAACCAGGATCGGAGGCAGCTGAAGAAGATGAGAACCCTTTGCAGTTCCAGTGGGTGAATTCGAACTCTCTTCCGGGTCATTTCCTCTGTTTTTCTCTCTCTCCTTCTTTCTCCTTTTCTCTCCTCTTTCCTTCTCTCTCTCCCTCTGCGCCCCCCCCCTCTCTCTCACACACACACACTGTGCAGGTTGCCCTGGGGTTAGCACCACACAGCGTTAAGCAAGCATACACAAAGGAGAAATAAAAACTGGGCATTCCAGCTTTGACTGAAAGGTGGGCTTGCCCTCTTACCAAAAGTGGCAAGAGCCCCGTTAAGAGCAGCCACAATTTGTTCCAAAGGAGCCAACTTTAAATCTTGGGGATGGAGTTGCTCCATTTAGAACTAACCCTCATTTAAAGGGGGGGGGAAATCAAAGGTCTGCAGTATTTATTATAAACACGTATCTGTCCTGCCGCCGTCCAAAAAGACTCTGAAGGGAAAAAGGGAAACCTCCATGGTCCAGCAAGGATGATCAGCAGCAGCCCATGAAAGGAAAGAAAGAAAGAAAGAAAGAAAGAAAGAAAGAAAGAAAGAAAGAAAGAAAGAAAGAAAGAAAGAAAGAAAGAAAGAAAGAAAGAAAGAAAGAAAGAAAGAAAGAAAGAAAGAAAGAAAGAAAGAAAGAGGGACGGGGGAGAGAGAGAGAGAAAGAGAGAGAGAGAGAGAGAGAGAGAGAGAGAGAGAGAGAGAGAGAGAGAGAGAGAGAAGAAAGAAAGAAAGAAAGAAACCAGCCAGTCAGCCAACCACCAACCAGCCAAGGCAGGCTGCATCCTGCAGACAAGCAGCTTTCAAGTCCACCCAGATCCACTGGAGCTTTTTATTTAAAAAAACTACACCACCACTTTCCCCCACCTGGTATGGAATATGTGATTGCAAGGCAGGCGTTTCGCACCCGTCACCATCTCCTCCCGGCAGATGATGCAAACATTGTCCATGGCCTGCAGCTCTTCCGGGGTGGCATCGGGGTACCTGAAGAGAATAAGGTCAGATGCCTAAGTTCCTTCTTAGACAACCATTTGTCTGAAATGCTATAGGGTTAGGGTTTCCTGCCTGAGCAGGGGGTTGAACTAGAGCTGGTCCCTGGTGCCCAAAAGGTTGGGGGCCTCTGGACTAGATGACCGGCAAGGTCCCCTCCAATTACTATTAAGTCAACTGAACACTCAAATTGACTGGCACTCATGGTTGACACGGGCTGCTGCCAGCATCCTAGGTATCAACCAGGTATCTCCTTAAAATGTAAGATGTTCCGAGTAGAGCAGGTTTTTTTGTAGCTTTGCTGGAGCTATTGCAGGAAGCTGCAATTTCTTGATGTGTTTTGCAAAGTTTTTGGACATGGTTCCCAGTGCCCTGATGACAATGGGTATCATTGTTACATGTTTCATTCATAATTGCACAGTTTCGATGGCCAGGTCGCGGTCTTTCGTAATTTTTCCCCAGTTCTTTTTCTTCGACTCTGGCATCTCCTGGTACAGTGATATCAATCAACTGTACGCTTCGGTTCTCGACGACTGCGATATCTGGCGTGTTGTGTTCCAAATGGCGATCTGTCTGTATTCAGAAGTCCGACAAGATCTTCACCCTCTCATTCTCGACAACTTTTTCCACCCTATGTTCCCACGACTTTTCGGACACAGGCAAGTTGTGTTTTTTACACAATGCCCAGTGGATTAGTTTAGCAACACGGTCATGTCTAGCTTTGTAATCAATTTGAGTGATTTTGCTGCACTCACATATTAAATGTAAAACAGTTTCAACTTTGTCGTTGCAAAGTCGGCAATTTGGATTGACAGTAGATTTTTGTATCTTCGCTTTCATGGCATTAGTTTGTAGTGCTTGTTCTTGAGCAGCCAGTATTAAGCTGTTTCTTTCTTATTATTATTCCTATTGTTATTATTATCATCATTATTATCATTATTATTAATTATCCAGTATGCCTAGAACAGAAAGGCCGCTGGGAATTTTGTTCTGCTCAGCTCTTTGTGACTTTACAACCTTTCCTTGGCAATGACACAGAGGTCTTGCTGCCTATATATTTAAGCCCTGAGGCTGTTAATGCATAATGAGGGACTTTCAACTAGGAAACAGATTAGGGCCCTTCAGATTAGGGCACAGCAACTACTCACAGTGTGTTCATGTTGCGGATCGCCCGGCGAGACATGATTGCATCCGTGACTGCCTTTTTGAACTGCCTAGAATGGAGACAGCCACAGCCAAGTAAGTCTTTGGGGGCGAACAGGCAGACAAACTTGGGGGGGGGCAGGGGGAGAGGGGAAGGGGGAAGAGAGCTGGAAAGACCCTTCACCTGCAGACAGGTGCAGAACTGCAGGTGTGCATCCTCCCAATTTTCCTGCCCCGCACTCACCTCATTGCCAGGTACATGGGCCGGATGGCGAAAAGCGGGAAGGTGTGTACTTTGATCATAATCGTCATAAAGGCCATGTAGAGGAGGACCTTGATGAAACCTGAGGAGGAGGAGGAGGAGGAAGAGGATGCTAATTCAATTATTACTTCCAGGTCATTACCCAAAGGACCCTTACAGTCAAGGCAGAATACAGGTAGTCCTCCACTTACGACCACAACCGTGCCTACAATTTCCATCGCCAAGCGAGGCGGACCCTAAATGAGTTTGTGCCTCATTTCGCAACCTTTCTGCTGCAGTTGTTAAGTGGACCACGGCAGTCATTCAGTGAATCGTGTGGTTGCTCAATGAATGTTAGAAAACAGGAAAACTGGCGTAGGTACCTGCCAGTGGCCAAGCGTCTGGATTTTGACTATGGGGACGCTGCAACGGTTGCGAAGCGTGAAAACGGGGCATAAGCCACCTTTTTCCAGCGCTGTTCTAACTTCAAATGGTCACTAAAAGGGATGGGTCTAAGTCAAGGACAACCTGTGTGCCTCAGCTGCCAACTTGCTTGGGACAGGCGAGCTGGATTTGGGGTTAGGGTTTTGTATTTCACCCCCGGATCTATTTACCGGTGAAGAGTTCTGTGTAGAGCATGAAGACGGCCTTGTTGTCCCAGGGATTTTCACTCTGCAGGTCGATGGAGTGCAGAAGGTACTTAATGAAGACGGTCAGCACCATCGTCATGAGAATGGCGTACTGTGGGGAGCCACGAGGAAAAGGCTTAAAATCCGAATTTAATAGAACAAGACACCTGTAGGGTTGGCTTCCTTCTAACGGCGAAGTTACAAGCCCGGTCCTGCTTTCGCTTTTGTAAGCCCAGTCACAGAGCTGTGTGGTGCAGTGGTCAGAACGCAGGACTGCAGGCTAGTTCAACTAATTCTGCCCACTGCCAGCAGTTCATTCCTGACCGGCTCAAGGTTGACTCAGCCTTCCGTCCTTCTGACGTCAGTAAAAATAAGGACCTGGATAGTTGGTGGCGATATGCTGACTCTGTAAACCACTAGAAAGGTCAGTGCCCTCCTAACCATACCCAAGAACTCCAGGTTTGTTGGCGGTGTCCATTTTGCTCTATGAGTCCATGGTGACCTAACCCTAACCCTAAGTGGAATTTTCTTCCAATGGGATTTTCCCATGTATTTTATCAGGAAACATAGATAGGGCAGCCTAGAAAAGTCAGTGCCCTCCTAACCATACCCAAGCACTCTGAGTTTGTTGGCGATGTCCATTTTGCTGTATGAGTTCATGGTGATGTAACCCTAAATCCTAGCCCATCTTCTTTCTGACAGATGTTCAGATTTTTAAGACAGTCTTCTGTTCCAGGCTGAACATACCCAAGAGGTCAACCCCTGTTCCTAAGTCTCTCCTTCTGCATCCCTCTTCATGACAGTTTGTCAACATCCTTCCTAAAACGCAGAGGCTCAAAACCAAATGAAATATTCTAACCAACTCAGAGAACATCAAGGGGAAGGCTGGTTTTACGCACCCACTGTTATTGCCTAGAATTGCATTTGCCTTTTCTGCAGCTGCAACACGTTCACCTAGTCATCCAACCAAGACACTCAGGGTTTTTTTAGATCCTGAGATCCTGAGACTGCTATACAGTAGGTCCTTTTTTTTTGGTCCATCCTCTGTTAAGTCAGGTAAGACAAAGATTGGATGAGCAACGCAGGAAGAATCTGGAGTGGCTGTGTTTCTTAAGGCAGTTGCCATGGGCCCATTTCCATGTAATCACAAAGTTATCTACTCACCTCAAAGCCAAAGACCAGTTGGACAGAAGCTCCCCGGGTCAGGATGCTGTGGTAGGCGTGGCTGACAAACAGGAAATCTAAGATGGCCAAAAGCACCATAAGAGCTAGGAAAGAAGGGACACCATTTTGTCACTAGGGAAGCCGAAAGGAGTAGGGAAAATACACAATACACTTGAGGTTCACAATAACCTAGGTCAGGGGTCCCCAACCTCCGGTCCGTGGGCCACAGCATGCCAGCAACCGGTCCGCACAAACAAGCAAAGCCCCATCCGCGGGATGCAGCCAGCAGAGAAAAGCACGCACCCTCCAGTCCACGGAAAAACCTCTCTCCACGTAACCGGTCCCTGGTGCCCAAAAGGTTGGGGACCTCTGACCTAGGTGACCGCTGCAAAGTTCTCCGATTCATCCACTTATTACATTTATTTCATGCCTTTCCTTCAGGAACTCCTCTCCTGATCCTAAAAGAAAACTACAGCTGATCCTCGACTTACAACGGGGTCACTTAGCAACCGTTTGAAGCTAGGACGGATCCTGCAAAAGCTGCTTGCAACCTGAATTCAAAGTTGCGACGGTCACACCCACAATCCAGGGTCAACGTGATCGCATTGGGCTCATTCGGCAACCAGTTCCGCTTTACAGTTGTTTGCAGCATCCCGTAGCCATGTGACCACAATTTTTGCTTCCCCCCCCCCCCCCCGATTTCCAGTATTTGTCTTTGGCAAAAAACTGGACTCCCTTTAATGGCCTAAGTGTTCATTTAATGACCATCACAAAAATGTCGTAAAATCTGGTCCAGTCAGGTAGTGACCTGCTTAAGAATGATAATTGTTAATTATCAATTATGGACGTATGTCAAGGACTCCCTGTAACAGATAACACACCAGGAGGGGAAGAAAAAAAAACGGAGGTGCAGGAGGTCCCTAACAACTTCGTAAACTGCCCAAAGCAGATCATTCTGTTTTCTTTGATTACGCTCATAAAAGTGGCTAGGTTTGGAAGCACCACGTAATAATAATAATAATAATAAAAAAGGAAAGAAGTGACTGTCAAGGACATCTTGAGGCCTTGAATGCCAAAAACCAAGAAAGATAAATTTCGCCACCCACAATTAGCCCTCTGGAACATCTGCCTTATTTACAGTTACACTTCAAACAGCTGTTGGGATCTCCGTTTATGGTCACTTGACCTTATCTGACCTTGGGGGGGAAAAAAACCCAGAGCAGACAAGAATGGCTCCGTCACTCAGTCAGCTACAAGTATTTTTAACAAGGCAATTGGCACAGCAGCCACTCAGCTGAGAAAGACATGAAAGGGCTGCTTAGACCCAAACTTTAACAAAGTAATAGTTGAAAGGGACTTGCGAGGTCTTCTAGTCCAGCCCCCTGCTCAAGCAGGAGACCTGGCCTAGACCATTTCTGACAAATGGTTGTCCAGTCTCTTCTTAAAAACTCCCAGTGTTGGAGCATTCACCACTTCTGGAGGCAGGTTGTTCCACTGGTTAATTGTTTTCACTGTCAGGAAGTTTCTCCTTAGCTGCAAGTTGCTTCTCTCCTGGATTAGTTTCCATCCTTTGCTTCTTGTCCTGCCTTCGGGCGCTTTGGAGAAGAGCTTGACTCCCTCTTCTTTGGGGCAGCCCCTGAGATACTGGAAGGCTGCTATCATGTCCCCCCCCCTCGTCCTTCTCTTCATTAAACTAGACATACCCAATTCCAGCAAGTGTTCCTTGTATGTTTTAGAAATTGAGTCAATAAAATAAATAAACAAGGACTTACAGACAATGCGGAAATGGAAGAGCCAAGATATGTTGGGACTTCTCTCCATCTAGAATGGAAAAATAGCAAGTTTAAGGAGCTGGGGAATTCTGGGAATTGAAGTCCACAGCTCTTCAAGAGGCCTAGGACTAGGTTTGAGAAACACGGCTTTTAACACTTCAAGCAGAAAAACCTATTTTACTTTGACCTGGTGATTACAGTCTCACGTTCGCGCCCACAAAAACTCGGGATCACACTCACAAAGTCCACCCGGTCTTCAGCCAGCCAATGGAAGCACTTGAGGAAGAGGAGGAGGGTGAAGAGGGCCACAAAACGAGGACTGAAGTCGTCCCTGAAGACGGTAAAGGCGAGGCAGGTCTCGGTCACGGCATACCACGAGCGTTCGAGCAGATGCTGGAGGTGAAAAGATGGATTTAACAAGGCAATGCTAAGCCCAAACAGATCCTGAAGTTGAAACTCACAATACTTTGGCCACCTCATGAGAAGGAAGGACTCACTGGAGAAGAGCCTCATGCTGGGAAAGGTTGAGGGCAAGAGAAGAAGGGGACGACAGAGAAGGAGGTGGCTGGATGGAGTCACTGAAGCAGTAGGCGTGAGCCTAAAGGGACTCCAGAAGATGGTAGAGGACAGGAAGGCCTGGAGGAACGTGGTCCATGGGGTCACGATGGGTCGGACACGACTTCGCAACTAACAACAACAAAGCCCAAACACATATCACCCCCTGCTGGTTCCATTTCTCCAAATTTACATGCTTGGGGATGCACTGGGGGGGTTTTGCCCCCAAACTGGCGTCACCCAGAGGAGGTTAAGTTGCCAACTGTCAGAAATCCCAGCTGCTACGGCTGCAAGTTGTAAGCAATCCAGAGTCAACCTGGGCAGGAATTGGACAGTCATATAAATTTAATGAGGGATGCGGTGGCTCAGTGGGTTAGGACGCTGAGCTTGTCGATCAGAAGGTTGGCAGTTTGGCGGGTCGAATCCCGAGTGCCGCGTAGCAGAGTGAGCGCCTGTTACTCGTCCCAGCTTCTGCCAACCTAGCAGTTCGAAAGCAAGTAAAATGCAAGTAGAAAAATAGGGACCACTACGCTGGGAAGGTAACAGCGTTCCATGCGCCTTTGGCATCTAGTCATGCCAGCCACATGACCACGGAGACATCCTTGGACAAGCGCTGGCTCTTCGGCTTTGAAACGGAGATGAGCACCGGCCCCTAGAGTCGGAAACGACTAGCATGCATGTGCGGGGGAACCTTTACCTTTATAAATTTAATAAATAAATGAAAAATAAGTTAAGTTGTGGTTTTGGGAGCCCCAGTGCCTTTGTTGGTATCCATCTTGGGATAGGCTCCTCTGAAGGGTATCTCCTTCGGCTCCACGTTATTATTCTTTTTCATATGCAGAACTCAAGCAAGGTAGGATGCTCAAAAGGTCCAGGACTTGTCTGCCTATCCACGTGTCAGCAGGATAATTCCGGGGAGCAGAAACGAAGGAAATAAAACTTGGGGTTGGAGGATGGAAGATGGACCGAGCAAAAGAAAGATTTTTTAAAAAAAGATATACAATTTGGCCAAAAGCTGAAGGGGTGGGGGTGGGGGGAGAAATCTCTCATTGCAACCGTATAGCCAAGACAAACGGGCAAAGGCTTGGAAAACTTCCGATGCTCCGTTCTAAAACCTCACCTTTCCCTGGTCATGTGGCCTGGAGTGGAGCCTCTGCAGCCCGCCCCATGCTTCCCAGCACAAGAGGGACACCGCATGGGAGAGAAGAATTCCAGATGCCAATCTGGCAGGTTTTCCCCTCAAATTGTGACCCAAACTCTTTCCCACCGAAAGGATGGAGCCCAGGTAGCGCAGTGGTGAGAATGCAGCATTGGAGGCTGACTCTGCCCCACCGTCAGGAGTTCGATCCCGATCAGCTCGGAGTTGACTCAGCCTTCCATCCTTCCGAGGACCCAGATTGTTGGGGGCAATTTGCTGGCATTGTAAACCGCCCAGAGAGGGTCCTAAAGCTCTGTGAAGCGGACTATCAGCCTAAGTGCTGTTGCTAAGTGCTATAACAATGTGCCAGATCTGCTTATTGTGTGGCTCAAAATGCTGGACTATACTGGCCAGCAGCTGGGTCAAATAGGATTCTTCTTCTACCCCTAAATATCTATTATAATCTCCTCTCCTTCCACACCCAGCCTCCCTTACAAGGTTTGTGTATGAATCTGTTTTTTTTTAACCGCTGCTGTAAATTTGAACATGAACCCGTTTCAATGGCTATGCTTTTTTGTCTTTCCTCTCAATTCTCCTTCCAGGTGTCTTTTGAGAAGGGAAGTGAAACCTGAATTGGTTAACAGCTTAAAAAAAACGATCTGGACAAAGGAAGCGACAAGCGACAAGCCACATGCTGAAGCAGTGACACACACACACACACACACACCCCCTGTTTTTCTACAATTAAAAGTAGTCTCTTTGTCATTCGGCTCCGAAGTGAACCAATGAACTTTAAAAACTGGTCACCGAGAGATCCTGAACGCAGGCAGTCTTCGACTGACGACGACAATTCAGCCCAAACTGTTTTGCAAAGGAGAGCAAAGTTGGCTAAAGCCGTTTTTGAACATCTCCTCTCGTCGAGACTAACCCTTCCAATGCTCCAGCAAAGACTCACCTCCATTTCTGCCGCTCGGAGTTGTCCGAAAAACACTTTGCCCATGAATTTGCCTAGTAGGAACACCAAGACAAAAGCCTGAATGTAGAGCACCTGGCATGGGTAAGAGAGCAAAAGGAAAAAAAAGTGGTTTAGATAACCATCCGTAGAGGGAAACAGCTTTTGCAGGGAACACTGTACGGTTAACAAAAAAAAAAGTTCCTTTCTCTAGTTGGTGAGATGATACTTCTAACAGGATATAATTTTATTTTTAGTTCTTATCCCGCTTTTATTATTTTCCCAAGTGACTGAAGGTGGCACACATGTCCGACATTTGTTCTTCCTCTTCAGTTTCCCCACGACAACCCTGTGAGGTGGGTGGGACTGATCTAAATTCGTTCTATTAGTTTTGCATGGTCTAAAGCAGGACTAGAACTCACTGTCTCCTGGTGACTGGCCCAAACTCACCTAGCCAGCTTTCATGCCTAAGGCGGGACTAGAATTTACCATCCCCTAGTGATTGGCCCAGAGTCACCCAGCTGGCTTTCAGGCTAAGGCAAGACTCGAACTCATCGTCTCCTGGTGATTGGCCCACAGTCATCCAGATGGCTTTCATGCCTAAGGTGGGACTAGAACTCACTGTCTCCCACTTTCTAGCCTGCTGCCTTAACTACTCAGCTGGCTCTCAAACTGGTTTAAAATTGGTCTACAATCCTGGGGAACATGAACTGCAATCCAGCAAATCCAGAGGGAACAAGGCTGCAGCAGATCACACGAAAGAGCAACCATTCCTTGCTTTCCCGCTTTCAGATCGGACATTCTAGAGCAGGGTTTCTCAACTTTGCTGGCTGTGGAATTCTGGGAGTTGAAGTCCATACATCTTCAAGCGGCCAGGGTTAAGAAATTCTGCTCTACGGCTTTAACCCAGCCCAACACCTTGGGAGCTGTGTTGGGCTATAGAAACGTGTTAGTAATAGCAACAGCAGACTTATATACTGCTTCACGGTGCTTTACAGCCCTCTCCTAAGCGGTTTGCAGAGTCAGCCTCTGGCCCCCAACGATCTGGGTCCACGGTTTACCGACCTCAGAAGGATGGAAGGCGGAGTCAATCTTGAGCTGGTCAAGATCAAACCTCTGGGAGTGACCAATGAATTAGCCTGTATTCTAACCACGGGAGAGAGGGAAGGAGGGAGGAAGGGAAGGGGAGGGGAGGGGAGGGGAGGAAGGGCAATAGCACTTAGACTTATATACTGCTAAACGGTGCTTTACAGCCCTCTCTAAGCGGTTTGCAGAGTCGGCATATTTGCCCCCAACAATCTGGATCCTCATTTTACCAACCTCGGAAGGATGGAAGGCTGAGTCAACCTTGAGCTGGTAAGACTAGAACTGCCAAACTGCTGGCAGGGGGCATTCAGCAGAATGTAGCCTGCATTCTAACCAGTGTGCCACCACGGCTCTTTAAGTTAGTTAGTTGGGTGAAAGAAAATAAATAAAAAATACAAATGTAAAGAAAGAAAGAATCAGACTTTCAAACTGGCTAGAACCGACGACTCCACTGGCTACACTGACTAGTATTTATTTTATTTATTTTATTTGCGGTCACAGACCCAAGTACAAGTGCAACAGAAGAAAAACACGGGGAAAGTAAAATCATAGGACAATTGGGACACCAGAAGCCTTGGCTGAAGGGAATTACAATGTTCTCCTCTCACAGTTACAGCTCTTATACATTGACTAGTAATCTTGGCTTCGGATTCGTCGCACGTGCAAAGGGCAAGGAAGTGTGGGAAAGGTAAAGGTAAAGGTAAAGGTTCCCCCGCACATGCGTGCTAGTCGTTTCCGACTCTAGGGGCCGGTGCTCATCTCCGTTTCAAAGCCGAAGAGCCAGCGCTTGTCCGAGGACGTCTCCGTGGTCATGTGGCCGGCATGACTGGACGCCAAAGGCGCACGGAACGCTGTTACCTTCCCACCGGAGTGGTCCCTGTTTTTCTCCTTGCATTTTTACGTGCTTTCGAACTGCTAGGTTGGCAGAAGCTGGGATGAGTAACAGGCGCACACTCTGCTACGCGGCACTCGGGATTCGACCCGCCAAACTGCCAACCTTCTGATCGACAAGCTCAGCATCCTAACCCACTGAGCCACCGCGTCCCACAGTGTGGGAAAGCCACACTTTAAAAAGCACTTTTTAAAGCTAGCCCCGGGGGCGCCGACGGGGAAGGGGCAGAACTCACCGCCATGCTGGGACTTGACTTGGTAAGGTACACCACGGTGGGGTAGAACTGGTGCTTCAGGTAATAGGCGTGAGCTATCACGGCGGAGGTTAAGGCTAGGCTGGCAGCCATCATGATGGCGGTCCGGAACATGTCCCCAACGTCCGGCGCACTGCAAGAAAAGACAGGAGCCAAATGACGGACACGCCTGAATGGGCACTCACTTCAGAAAAAATAAAATAAAAACAGAGCTGGCTGCTGGATTTGCATAGCCACGTCTCAGTGCACCCAGGTTGCTATTCTCAACCTCTGACGGACGACGCCGTTACTGCACAAGCGTGCCTGGCTGGGACATTCACATGGCCCAGCGTTGCTCGCCTGTGCGAAATTGAGGGTCTGTCACGGCAAGCAAGCCCTAACTGTTTTGCCTCGTGTCCTATCAACCGCAGAGGTGGTAGAAGCCCTCAAAACATTTCTTCGGTGGCTATCACTGCCAGCCTGGAATTTACTAAAAAGGCAGCAACAATAAAAGCTGAATTCTGAGCAACAATTTGCAGCCTCTTTAACTGACAAGATTTATTCTACTTCCAGCAGCCGGAGGGAAAAATCCCTGAATCCTAAACCTTGCTTATAAAATTCAGTAAATATTACCTACATATTGCCAAAGTTTATCTTGAAAATTACAGAAATAGCCACGGGAGGAAACGCGACTGGCTCAAAACCCCGAAGCCTAAATCTTGCTCTTAACGGTATTACTTACATATTTCAAAGTTTATCTGAAAAGCTACCGAAACTTCAGTAAAGCAGGAATATCGTGTACGAATAGCAGCACAATTTTAAATGTTTAACTCAGTTCTCCCTAACACATAACACACACACACACAGACACAGATATAACAGATACAGTGGACTCACAGGTCTCTGCAGCAAGAGAAAAAAAGATTTGTGAGCTGAGTTGGCCCATGAACAAAAAGAAAAAAGATAAAATACTAGGTGCTCTTTGAGTCAAACCAGCAGAGAATGATGAGTTATAATGTGAAACAAAAAATAAAAATAAAAAAAAATCAAAGAGTTCACACTGCTGTAGGATGGGCAGGAAGAAGCAGTAATAGTATCTACGTGTGTTATTCTTGAAATAGACAAGCTTAATGCTGTGGAATGTGCTTGTGCTATACACATAGGACCCCTATAAATAAGCGTAACCAGTTTTATTTGGAGATTAAGGATCCTGTTACCATCCCTTCAATGTTCAACACGCAAAAAAGTAACTAGCACAGGCCATGACCATTGAATAAGACAATTTCAAAGCACAGAAAAAATAGTGAATAGCTCTTAGCAATGCTCTCTACATGGGGCTGCCCTTGAGGACCACTCGGAGGCTCCAACTGGTACAGAATGCAGCCGCGAGAGTTGTGTTGGGAGTCTCCCGATACTCCCATGTTACACCTCTACTCCGTGAGCTGCATTGGCTCCCAGTTGTCCTCCGGGTGAAATTCAATGGTAATGGTTTTCAAAGCCCTACATGGCATGGGTCCGGAGTACCTTAGGAATCACCTGCTGCCAGCGTCAAGCTCCCTCCGCCCAGTGCGCTCCCACAGAGAAGGCCTCCTAAGGGTGCCGCCGTTCGGAGAATGCCGTCTGGTGGCTCCCAGGGGGAGGGCGTTCTCTGTGGGCGCGCCGGACCTATGGAACCGTTTACCGGTTGAGCTCCGGATGGCTCCCGACCTTCGCTCCTTCCGACGCGACCTAAAAACCTATCTGTTTGAACAATCCGGTCTGGTCTGACGGGTTCTGTTTTAATTATTGCATAACTTATTTTCAATTTCTGTATTTGTACATTTTTGATATTTATGTCACTGTTCACCGCCCCGAGTCCTTGGGGAGAAGGGCGGTATACAAATCAAATCAAATCAATAAATAAAATAAATAAATAGCATTGACTTATATATCACTTTACAGTGCTTTCCAGCCCTGTCTAAGCGGTTCACAAAGTCAGCCTATGCCCGCCCCCACCAACAATCTGGGTCCTCATTTTACAGACCTCAGAAGACGGAAGGCTGAGTCAACCTTGGGCCGGTCAGGATCGAACTCCTGGCAGTGAGCTGAATTAGCCTGCAGTACAGGAAGCGCCTTTGAGCACTTAGTTTTAACATATATGTTGGTTTTTCCACTGTTAAAAAAAGCCACGCACTCGCCCAGCACCATCCAGAAATGATTAATACAGGTGGTCCTCGTCTTACAACAATCCGTTTAGTGATTGGTTGCAATGGCATTGAAGAAAGTGACACGGCTGATTTCCCCCTTACGACAGCCGCAGCATCCCCGTGGTTATGTGATCAAAATCTGGGCGCTTGGCAGCTGGCGTGTATTTACGACAGTTTGACTGTCCCAGGGTTATCATCATTTGTAACTTTTCCAGACGCCTTCTGAAAAGTAAACGGGGGAAGCTGGATTTACTTAACTGCAACGATCCACTTAACAACTGTGGCAAAAAGGTCACGAAATAGGTCAAAACTCACTTCACAATTGCCTTGCTGCAATTGGAAATTTGGGGCTCAATTGTCGTTCAAGTCTGTACGTTATCCGAAATATTTCTGCCCAACCTTTCTATATAACTCACTCCACAAGGCTTACTACGTACAAACCACTAACACATTCTGCTTATAGCAGCCACAGCTGGATCTTTGTCAGTATTGCCAAAACACAAGTCTCTAGGAAATGAGACTTCAGCCAAAACAGTACGCTGACTTGAAGGACAGAACACTTTTGTAGAGGAGAGAATTTTCACGTTTACCCTAAAAACTCAGATTACTATTGAGTGAGCAGGAGGGGAGAGAAAAAGAAAGGAATTCTCTTGAGAAAGGACAAAACAAGATTAGGCCAAAAAAAAAGCTTTGCAACATATGTCAAGTATTACTAAAGAACTTTTCTGTGCCTGCTTTCTCCGACACATAGTTTTGCACATATGCCCCTGTGTAACAATAAACCACGTAGGGAATGCAACTGAAGATAGAAAAGATCAGAGAAGGAAAACCTGCAGATGTAACACTGTAATATCTCAAATTGATAATGGCTATATGGTTATAGAAACACCCAGCTACAAAATTCTGTATTCTGTATGTATATGTCACTTTGCAGGAACACCGCAAGGAAGAGTCCATCAGAATTGGGAAACTAATACATTGAAATTAATAATATTTTAAAAGACCCCCGCCTAAACTGAAGAATGGGGGTATACCAGGTTGGCTGGCATTTCCTAGATGCAGAAATGGTACCTAGGAATGGGTGTGTACCTGACTGGCTGGCACTTCCTAGGTGTAGAAATGGTATCTAAGAATGGGGGCGTTCCTGGCTGGCTGGCACTTCCTAGGTGTAGAAATGGTACCTAAGAATGGGGGCCTACCTAGCTGGCTGGCACTTCCTAGTTGTAGAAATGGTACCTAAGAATGGGGGCGTTCCTGGCTGGCTGGCACTTCCTAGGTGTAGAAATGGTACCTAAGAATGGGGGTGTTCCTGGCTGGCTGGCACTTCCTAGGTGTAGAAATGGTACCTAAGAATGGGGGCCTACCTAGCTGGCTGGCACTTCCTAAGTATAGAAATGGTATCTAAGAATGGGGGCGTTCCTGGCTGGCTGGCACTTCCTAGGTGTAGAAATGGTACCTAAGAATGGGGGTGTTCCTGGCTGGCTGGAACTTCCTAGGTGTAGAAATGGTACCTAAGAATGGGGGTGTTCCTGGCTGGCTGGAACTTCCTATGTGTAGAAATGGTACCTAAGAATGGGGGCGTTCCTGGCTGGCTGGCACTTCCTAGGTGTAGAAATGGTATCTAAGAATGGGGGCCTACCTAGCTGGTTGGCACTTCCTAAGTATAGAAATGGTATCTAAGAATGGGGGCGTTCCTGGCTGGCTGGCACTTCCTAGGTGTAGAAATGGTACCTAAGAATGGGGATGTTCCTGGCTGGCTGGAACTTCCTAGGTGTAGAAATGGTACCTAAGAATGGGGGCCTTCCTGGCTGGCTGGCACTTCCTAGGTGTAGAAATGGTACCTAAGAATGGGGGTGGACCTAGCTGGCTGGCACTTTCTAACCGTGGGAATGGGTGCCTGGGAATGGAGGCCCCGCTGACCGGCTGGCACTTCCTAGCTGCAAAATAAAAAGGCTGCTCCTAACAGACATGGCTAAGGCTATTGCCCCCTCCCCCAATATTACCTCCCCCTATTATTAGCTCCTCATAGGTCTGGGGGATTCGTATTGGAGGGAGGGGAGACAGCTGAAACCTCGCCCCCCACAGCCATGACAGTCGCTGCGGAGGGTCCTCCGTCGCGGCCAGAGCCAGGCCCGCCTCCGCTTCCCGGCTCCCAAACCCGGCCAGTGGCTCACCCAGCCTCGGAAGACTCCGCGCCCCTCAGCCTCAACCACCAACTCTTCTCTTCTGCCCTACCCGGAAGTTCCGACGCTCAGAAGACACCTCACTTCCGCCCGGGACGTACCAAACGCGTACCAAAATTACCCCTTGGTAAAAAAAATTTTTTTTTCTCTTTCTCTCCCGCTTCTTCTCTCCCTCTTTCGATTATCCCGGAAGCGTCTCGAAAGGATGGTTGTTAACAACATCTTTTCGAATTTCTCCCGGGTCCTTTGCCTTCTCCTCGCCTTCTACCCACCCACCCCCCTTCTAGGGCTGGCTAATGGTACGGCCCATAGAGGCTCCCGAGATGTTGTCCTCCCAAGCTGGACAGGCAAAAGAGGGTCCCGTGGCTCCCGCTGATTGGTCCAAAGTCTGGCTTCTCCTCCAATGGGAAAATGGCTGCCGAGTTTGGGCCATTGGGACGGAATAACTGTTGCTAGGCGAGAAAAAGGAGGACTGGGAAAGTGGCGTGGAAGGCTGGGGTTCGGGGTTCGAATTCCAGAGAGGATTGCGCGTGCGCCGACGCACATTCTCTCTGTAGCTTTCGTTTATGCTGGTGCAAACTCGGCATGCAAACACGACCGAGGAGTCAAGGCCGGTCACAAACATTGCAATCTTGTGCATTTGTCAGCACTGATTTCCACCTTCCTCGTTGTGTTTGTATCCATTTCCATTGCATTCTAATCTAGAACATGGAATCATAAGGCTTGGAAGGGACCTCAGAGGTCTTCTAGTCCAACCCCCTGCTCAGGACAGGGAGAGCTTATTATACCATCCCACTCAAATGGTTGTCCAGCCTGTTTTTGAAAACCTCCAGTAGCATTTAATAAAATAAATGAATACAATGAATAAATAAAACCTTGAAATGTTTGGCACTCTCTGGCTTCCAGGCGGTTCATTTACCCCACCAGGGAAGCATCAGCAGAAACCCAGAGACTTCCTAGTTCAGGGGTAGGCAACCTTGGCTCTTTTATGACTCGTGGACTTCATCTCCCAGAATTCCTGAGCCAGCCATGCTGGCTCAGGAATTCTGGGAGTTGAAGTCCACGAGTCATAAAAGAGCCAAGGTTGCCTACCCCTGTCCTAGTTCAATCCTAAATTGCAGATACGCTCTCCTAAGTAAGCCATGCTTAAAAAGAACAGGCAGTCCTTGATTTACGACTGCCTGGCTGAGGAATTCTGGGAGTTGGAGTCCACAAGTCATAAAAGGGCCTCAAGTTTGAAGACTCCTGCTTTAAAAGCTCACTCGGCTTGGCAGCAAACCTCTCTTAAAAACAAAGCACAATTTGGCATTTTTTTAAAAAAAATAAAACTTTTTTTTAAAAAAAAATCCCAGCCAAGCAGCAACTGCGTCAGCCACGCTTGATTGACAGCTCACCCAAAACACAGGGAGGGAGGGAGGGGGGACGAATTATAAGAGGGAGACTTATCTCAGTTATACGCCGCCTTCTCTTTACAGGGATTGGTCCAGCCGGAGCGGCAGTCCAGCCTATAAACAGTGGCGCTGAGGGAAGTGGGCGAGGCTAGCGGTGCTCTTCGAACCGCCCCGCCCATCCCTTTGAGCTTGGTCTTTGGGTGGTTGTCGCTCTGCTCAGGTGGGGGTAAAAGGGCGGGAAGGTTTTGGCGGGAAAAGGCTTGGTGGGGAATGCTGGAAGAAGAAGGAGCGCGGCCATTTTTTCCCCCTTTGTTGGCGTCTCTCACATCCTCGACAGAGACTGCTATTAATCATTGCTCTTTTTGCATGAAAACCCCCTGGTTGAATACTCCCATTTGAGGAGGGGGGGTGTGCGCGCAATTTGGAGCTCAACGTAGCCCAGAAAACAGCAAAATAAGGGATCTTTTAAGGTTTTTTTTTCCTTTCCCCCCCCCTAAACTGCAATCCTGTCAGGATGGCAACAAAAGCAGTCCCCAAAGGAAATTTACCTGCTATGGCTTATTCAAAAGGGGGAGAAATGCATCTCAAACGATGTTTTTATAAGAAGGAAGTGTTGCAAAACAGTATTTTGCATTTGTGGAATTTTTTTTGTTAAGGGGCTAACTCATAAAAAAAATGGGAGAAGAGAAAAAATGTCAGGGATACAGTTTGGAGCAGGTTTGAGGATTAGGAGATAATCTAAATCCTGACAGGTTTAGTGTCTGGAAAAAGTATGAAAATGTATCTTTAAAATGACTTATCTCCATGCAATACTTAATTCGTATCTGCTGGTGTTAGAAATAACCTGATAAGTAAAATGTAAATCATAATTGGGAATAACTTCAGATGGATCCTGGTTGGGCTCATTTAGCCCCAAGCATGAAACACTTAATATATGTGTGGGGGTTTTTTTGTAACAAACTATTTGCTCCATGTTTTATGGGATCCCTTCCATAATAGATCCTTCTTGTATTATAATTTGCATCATAAAAATATCTAATAAGCTCCAGGCAAAGTTTTGAATCTGTTCTAACTATTTCCAGTGGGCAGGATGTTAAGGACTGCAGTTAGATGGGATTTCAAAGCTGTAATTTGAAACAAACTCAGTGAGAGCTGTTTTTGAATAGTAATGTCGATTCCCCTTTCCTAGATATATCTATAATAGGATTAGATTAGCCTGTACTTGCAACCATTATGGTTAAGTCATGGTTTGTAGCCTAGAGTGTTTGGTAAAACCAGTTGAATAATTTGTGTCACAATTGAGGCAAATCCTTGCTTGGTGCAGTCTATGTCCCATGATTTATTCATTATTTAATTAAATTTCTACACTGCCCGTCTTACTTCTCTGGACAGTTTCTATGTATAATATACTTGTCTACTTATATGCAAAATTGGAAGTAGAGTTAATTCAGCACTGTTAACTTGGTTGTTCGTACAAACCCAAAATAGCTGTAATGTTGCTTTTGAGCCTTGAAATCTCCTTAAGTTGGCTATCCTTTTAACGAAAGGATTGCAGACAGACAGAACATTATTTTGGCCATTGACCAATAAAGATAGTCAATGAAATAAGCAACCCAAAACTATTCCCTAACTATTAGCAATCATTTGTGGGCAAAGCTTACACATAATCTAGCAAAAATTTGCTACTTCTAGAGAAATACATACCGGTAATTTATCTTGTTTTTTTTATCACTGCAGGGTGCCCCTGAAGTTTAAATAAAACAGGCAATTGACTGGTAACAAAGTCTCTGTACAGCTGAAAACACAGAACAACATGGACTGTAGTTGCTAATAGGTTTTGTTGTTAGGGGACAGTTTTGTGGTGCTCATTTGATTGATTGCATTTTTATTGGTTAAAGACCAAAATATAACTTGTCTTTTATTGCATTTTGGTATACTATAAAAGTTCTGTTTTGCCCTGCCCAGTGCTTAGTGTACACAGTATTTATGGAATAATTTTATCTCTTCACTAGAAATATATGCCAAGATATATAGTTGCCAAGGTATAGGTGGCTATTTTGAGACTTTCCAATTTCTCTCCTCCTGGTGGGGGTATGGGGATACAAAATAGGTAAAGCTGATGTTAGAAATTGAAATGTAATTTAACTATCGTGCTAACCGAGTCTTGAAGGAGTTTAACGTGTTGGGAAGAAAAGTTTTTAAAAACTAATATTTAAAGTGGCTGCTTTTAAATTTGATGCATGAATGTGTTTCCCTTCCCAGGAAAGGCCATTTTGGGGCCTCTGCTATCAACCACTTCAAAGAAAAATGCGAGACAGTCATAGTACTTGTGTTCCTGCAGTCACTACTGTAGTGAAGCCAGGGAACGCACGACAACGCAGCACGCAGGGTGCTTTGGTTTCTGGTAGTTCTACACAGGGGCTTGAGAGAGAACTTTCCACAACAGCCTTGAAAATTTCGCGGCAGCCATTTTTCCTGCTACGCAGAGAAGAACAAGAAGCATTCTTCAACCTCCTAGGTCTAGTAGTTGTATCTCCTTGTGCCGCTTAGCCTTCCTTGGGGCAGAGGTGGACATCATTCACAGCACAGCTAGCCTGCAAAAAAGACCCTTTGACTTAATTGATACACAAAGTTTAGCCATTGTGTTATTCACTAAATTCTGGCTTGGCAATTTTCTTTATGGCAGCACAGTGCCTGATAAGATTGCAAACCTTGCCTTCAAATCTCTCTCCCCACCAAATTTTTTTAAAAAAATGCAACCACACTATCTCACTTAAATGTCATGAGACTTAATGGAAGGACAGTTGGATCTTTAATTAAAATCACAGAATGATTTCTAGGATCCAAAATGATTGCTGTCCAACCTCTGGTTTATGGTCTTGTGCAATGTGTTTTTTCAGTAAATCATGGGTTGCCTGATTTAAGACATCTTCTGCACTTCAGAACAGCAAAATGTTCGATTTTAAGTCTTAGGAAAAGACAAAATATTTTTAGAATAGGTAGCTTTTGAATGGTCTTGCTAAAAGGCTTTATCTGTGAAAGTACAGTATATATGAAATTATCAAAAATTAAGATTAATTTAAAAATAAAGGACGTGGTGGCTCAGTGGGTTAGGACGCTGAGCTTGTCGATCAGAAGGTCGGCAGTTTGGCGGGTTGAATCCCGAGTGCCGCGTAGCAGAGTGAGCGCCTGTTACTCGTCCCAGCTTCTGCCAACCTAGCAGTTCGAAAGCACGTAAAAATGCAAGTAGAAAAATAGGGACCACTACGCTGGGAAGGTAACAGTGTTCCGTGTGCCTTTGGCGTCTAGTCATGCCGGCCACATGACCACGGAGACGTCCTTGGACAAGCGCTGGCTCTTCGGCTTTGAAACGGAGATGAGCACCGGCCCCTAGAGTTGGAAACGACTAGCACGCATGTGCGGGGGAACCTTTATCTTTACCTTATATTTAAAACTATGTCCAGGAAAATGTTGGATCTCCTCTTTCCCATTCAAACACTGGGTAATGTGTCTTTTTGAGGGGGGGCCCTAATATAACAAATCTCTCTTAATGATTTCACCATTTTTTCTGTTTTTCTAATTCTAAAGGTAAAAATGGCAAATTCTATAGTAACAGCATGTCATGCTCTTATTGTGTGTTATGATCAAGAGTTGGGTTTATTTAATAATATTTTTCAAATGCTGTAAGATGGCGTGAAATACTAGGAGGTAGTTTGTACTACCTGAACTTAATCTTTGTCTATAATATTGAATTATATTGCTTAAATGAGATCCCTCTACTTTATTTTCATCAGAAGATGGCTTGGTACAAGACTTCCTGTCTACGGACACGTGTTACAGAATCTCAGATAAGGTATGTTTCATGCATTAACACTTCTAGTATTAGAGCAATGTTGTATTCTTGTCCATTTTAAATCAACAATATTGCCAGCTTACTTTTCACACAAATAGACAGGATGTTCCAGAAGAGGCTTTTGTTTATTTGTTTTCATAAAACTTAACAGCTGTTGTTAAAAAACAACAATTTTTTAGCAGAGTATATTATTTTAGTGTCCAGAAAAATAGGTTATATTGGTTATCGCTTTATATACTGTTCCCTCCCCACAAATGCCATCCCACCTAAACAAATGCAGATAGTCCTCAACTTACAACCATTAATTTAGTAACCGTTGCAACATATGACTAAAAAAGTGACATATGACTTATTTCACATTTAAGTCTGTGGCAGCATCCCTATGGTCACATGATCCAAAATTCAGATGCTTGGCAATTCACTCATATTTATGTCTGTTGTAGTATCCTGGGGTCATGTGATCATCTCTTGCGACCTGACAAGCAAAGTCAATAACCATGTTACTAACTTAACAACTGCAGTGATTCCCTTAACAACTGTGTAAAGAAAGGTCTTAAAGCGGGGCAAAACTCTTTTAACTGCCTCACCCAGCAACAGAAATTTTAGGCTCAGTTGTGTGAGTTGAGAACTACACCTGTATATCAAGGAAAATTTATTACACACACCTATTTTCTTTTTTAATTTGAAGTCTCCCTGTTTATATTATATAAGGCCTAATTGCAATACATTGCGTTGACAGTTTTATAGCTGTACTGATTTTAGTTATAAGCACATCAGAAATAAAATTTGCTCCTAAATTGGACACTGGTAACCCAAAAGTTACCAGTAAGGGGACGCGGTGGCTCAGTGGGTTAGGACGCTGAGCTTGTCGATCAGAAGGTCGGCAGTTTGGCGGGTCGAATCCCGAGTGCGGCGTAGCAGAGTGAGCCCCTGTTACTCGTCCCAGCTTCTGCCAACCTAGCAGTTCAAAAGCACGTAAAAACGCAAGTAGAAAAATAGGGACCACTCCGGTGGGAAGGTAACAGCGCTCCGTGCGCCTTTGGCGTCTAGTCATGCCGGCCACATGACCACGGAGACGTCCTCGGACAAGCGCTGGCTCTTCGGCTTGGAAACGGAGATGAGCACCGGCCCCTAGAGTCGGAAACGACTAGCACGCACGTGCGGGGGAACCTTTACCTTTACCTAACCCAAAAGTAGAGCCAACGGGTGTAATGGTAAAGGCTTAAAACTCAGAAGACCATGAGTTCTAGTCCTGCTCCAGGCAACCAAGCCAGCTAACAATAGTGATATTGGTAGCATGGATTTAAATTCACAATGACAGCTCTTCCGTGTTTTGTGTTTGCACCAAGAGGCAGCATGGACCCAGCATGCTTAATTGTTTGCCTAACATCTGTGCTAAGCTACAGTGATAACGTTATTTAGCAACCCAAACTCAACCATTCCAGAGAAGATAATATGTTTCCTAACACACAGAGCTCCCGATGCTATAACTCAAAATGTGTTGTTGGGTGTTTCTGTGACTTTATTTTATTTATTTTATTTTATTTTAATTCCATTTATATCCCGCCCTTCTCCGAAGACTTAGGGCGGCTTACAAGCTTTCCTGTTCTTGGTGCATTTCCTTCATAAATGGAACAAAAAAACATCCTACTAGGAAGGGGCTTAGCTGGCAAGCTGTCACTTACCTTTCCCTTTCAATAATCTTCTGTGATAACAGGATAATTTGACTATTAAAGCCTGATCTCCACATCAGAAAGCCAATAACGGCTTTTCTAATAAAAGCAGGGGGTGTTTTGGCTCTTCAGCTCTGTTTCTGTGTGTGTATTTGATGATTTCCTCTTCCCTGTCCCTATATTACAATTTTGCTCTTTGAAAATATTAAAAGCTCACTTTTTCATTCAGTATCTTATCGCCATGACTATGATGTACTTTAAACGAGCCGGCCTACATACAAAAGAATATACACGGATCAATCTCTTCATAGCTCTGTAAGTGGTACAACTGCTATCTTTTGAGCTTCATGGTTGTCCTATCATTTATTCGTTTTGCTTTAAAACTTCAAGATTTTTTTTTTTCATGCTCAGGCCATTTAAAGATATTAACATATCTGGACAGAACCTAGGGTTGGAGACCGTAGTTTATTTAGAAAAAAATAAACCACCAAATTCAGAATTGACTTCGCATTCTTGTTCAGAAATAATGCCTGCTCTGTCATTGGATCATGCGGAGCAAAGAATGTTTTCTTAGAAATAAGAAAACATTTGTCTGTAATATATTGACATTTGAATTTTTTGGCACTCTAACCTAAGAGGGTATCTGTAGCTCAGGGCTGAGTTGTGGAAGCCTTGGTGCTCTCTGAACCTTGTTGTTTGTTCATAGATAACTAGATAACATCTTTGCTAAAAGGAAGTGGGGTTTGCTTTCTGTTTATATACAGTAGCCTATCCTGTCAGCGTAGGTGGGGGTGTTATTTTCTCCTTGGTAGTTCCTCGTTTAGGCTATTTTTTGGAATCTCTCCTTGCTGGAAGATGGGTGATCCACTAAATTATTCCCAATGCTCCGAGCTGCCCTAACGCCAGACTTTGTACTGTGACTATTTTGTAAAAAGTGATGTATTTCAAACCGAGAAAGTGTCTCAGCTTTTCTTGAGAAATTATGCAGTATTATGTCACTGAAGGAATCCCGGCGGCTTTCCCTGCTTCCCACATCTCTTTGTCCTAATTATAGGTACTTAGCCAATGACATGGAAGAAGACACAGAAGACTATAAATACGAAATCTTCCCCTGGGCCCTTGGCGACAACTGGAGGAAGCTATTTCCAGAATTCTTAAAAATGAGAGATGACTTTTGGGCTAAAATGAAGTACAGAGCGTTCGTTAGCCGGAGATGTTGTGATGAGGTCAGCTGCAGTTTGATCTGATTAAAACCGGTGGCTTGATGGAGGGAAGGGGGGCAGAATTATTTCCCATACGACAAAAGGAACTCTACAGTAGATATTGACAGCACGATGGGGGAGCGATGGAGGGATAATTGAGGGAAAACAAGAAATAATGGAATGGATTTTAACGTTATGCATCGTACGCATGTGGTGTGTCCAAAGTCACTCTTCTCGGGTTAGGAAAAAAGTCACCTCCCTGATATCCTGCAAAAACGATGGCCCAATATTCTCATTAAGTATAAAGCAGCTTCCTTGTCTCTACAAGGTCTATACTAGTTATTATCAAGTGCTTTTGCGGTTGCCTAACAATGAAAAAAAAAATTTTTTTCCACAAGCATGATTTTTAGCAGAGCAAGTTTGATGTAATAGTTAAGACACCCGGTTATAAACTGGGAGACCAAGAGTTCTAGTCCTGCCGTAAGTACACAGGCAGCAGTGTGACCCTGGACCAATCATCCACTCCCAACCCCAGGAAGAAAGAGGCAAGGGCAAAGCATTTCTGGAACCCCTTGCCATAAAACCCCAGGGGCGTGTTCACGTAGATGGCATACAAGTTTAATCAATAAAAATAGGTGCCAGGAATGAGGCCACGAAGAGAAAAACACCACCAAATTTAGTAAGGTTTCTTGAGAAAAAGAGATGGGGTTCACACAAAAGTTCCTGCACGTGAAAGTTAAACCATGTGGACCAGTAAATTCCAGTGTACATTAAACCAAGAAAAAAAAACCACGATTTTTTTTCCTAACTGCCTGCATGTAAGCAGCAAAGCAGCAGGTCTCTTCCCTTGAAAATGGAGATGTTTGTTTCTGATCTTGACATCACGGGTCTCCTGAAACCAACTCTGGTAACTATCAGGCTTCGTGTTATCTAGATAATGCTGAGAGACCCTTCCCACTGGGCCTGGTCCCGCGAACGAGCATCTCACCACAGCGGGGCGCTGAGGAGTTACCTGAAGAACGAAAATGACTTCTTCCCCAGGGGTCCTGGTGTCACCCCCCCCATGTGCTTTCTCTGCCTTTGGGACCTGGAAGAAAAAGAGGCTCAGATCACTTCCCCTGCCAATGACCTCTTGTCATCAGAAGCCTTGAACGGAGATTTGGAAAGCTGTTCTTTCCTAATGTTGGATTCAGAGACCAACTACAGGATGATGCAAAGTAAGTACTAACCGTGCTGGATTCAGCTTCAGGGGTGCTTTGAATTTTTTTTTAAAAAAAAACAGTCCCTTGTTACATTTCGAAAAGAACGAAAAATACATTCTTTTGAAATCTGTGTTTCAAAAGGAATGAAATTATACAGCTAGCCCTCGACCGACCTCAACTTGAGCCCAAAATTCCTGTTGCTAAGCGGGACATGTTACGTGAATTTTGCTCCAGTTGACGACCTTTCCTGCCGCAGTTGTTAAGTGAATCACTGCGGTTGTTAAGTCAGAAACACAGTTAAGTGAATCTAGTTTTCTTACTGACTTTGCTTATCAGAAGATGATCACATAGCCCCAGAACACTCCGTCGTAAATATGAGTCAGTTGCCAAGCATCTGAATTTTCATCCCGTGACCGTGCGGGACGCTGCAACGGTCATTAAGTGTGAAAAATGATTACAAGTCCATTTTTTCAGTGCCGTTTTAACTTCGGTTACTAAATGAACTCTTCTTAAGTCGAGGACTACCTGTGCATTCTTTTGAAATCAATCTTACGCATTTGGTTTAGAGTAGGGCTAAGAGTTAGAAATAAGCATGATACCCAATAAGCATGGGTTTTTTTGGCTGATTTCCAATGACAGAAAGATCTGTTTAGATTTGTGGATCCGATAACTAGATATCTAGTACGTAACTGTTCTACCCACAAGATTATTCATTTCACAGTTATCTTGTTTGTTCATCCACCCTAGAGCAAATTGAACTTAGCCTCTTATCGCTGTGTTGAAGTTAACACTTAGCGTTGGGGGATAAGCCTGTGCCAGTGTCCTGATAAACTTCAGAGTGGTGAAACGAAGCTTACCACTTCTCCAGTTCTCTTTTGAAAGCGTCACCGAAGTCCAGCATTTCCATTGCTAAGCCAGGCGCCTGATTTTACAAACGCTTTTTTTTGGGGGGGGGGGCAGGGTTGTTAAGGGAATCATTGTAGTTGTTAAGTGGAACATGCAGTTGTTAAGCGAATCTATCTCCCCACGTTGACTTTGCTTGTCGGAAGTCAGCTGGGAAAATCAGTTAAAAACACATGTTGGTTGCCAAGCACCCGAATTTTGATCATATGACCATTTGGGGATGCTGCAACTGTTGTAAATGTGAGGACCGGTTGTTAAGCACCTTCTTTCAGTGCTTTTGTAACTTCAAATAGTCGCTAAATGAATTGCTGCAAATCAAGGATTACCTCTAGATCGGGCAGATACTAACTAGTGTATTCCTCAGAAGGGATTGAATTGGGTGTCCTTTGGGGGAAGCCCAATTTATTTATGTATTTAGCGTATGGCATAGCGTGCATGGATTAGCAATATATATTAACTTTTCACCTAGATTAGTAAACACAATAGAATAGAAAAGTTAAAAAGTTCTATGTTCAAATACCAATGTCTAAGCCATCTAACCATTAAAGCGCAGCATCGTTTAGCCCTTCCAATGTTAAGATTTTATTTTATTTATTTATTTTATTTTATTTTATTTGTATACCGCCCTTCTCCCGAAGGACTCAGGGCAGTGAACAGGGACATAAATACCAAAATACCCAAAATAAAGAAATTAAAAACAAACCCTAGTGCCCAAATGCAGAAAATAAATTACATTAAAACAATAATTAAAACAAAACCCATCAGACCAGGCCGGCTAGTTCAAACAAATAGGTTTTTAGGTCGCGTCGGAAGGAGCGAAGGTCGGGAGCCATCCGGAGCTCAACCCGTAAACGGTTCCACAGGTCAGGCGCACCCACAGAGAACGCCCTCCCCCTGGGGGGTCACCAGACGGCATTCTCCGAACGGCGGCACCCTGAGGAGGCCCTCTCTGTGGGAGCGCACTGGGCGGAGGGAAGTTGATGTCGGCCGTAGGTGCTCCCTAAGGAGTAAATGCTAAATGAACGGTTGTAAGTTTAGGACTACCAGTACAGGGCAGAAAGAAATGGACTATTTCTTTAGTAACTAACACCAACTAAAATGGCATCAAAGAGCGATTCAGTCCTTTTAATCCTCCCGAATTTTTCATCACGTTTAAAGAATGCAGCATTCTCTTGCCCCACCCAATACAAGAATGTCGTCTTTCATCATTTGATTACTTTTCAAACCAAATACAGGTAGCTGCTCACTGCAGCGCCCCCACCCCCTTGTGTAATTTTGATTATTCTGCAGTGCTTTTGGATTACTTTTGAAAGTGTGCTGGGACCACACAGAAGTTTGAATGCAGGACTTATCTAAATTTCATTAAAGCATAGCCGCTTCTGGTAAGAAAGTGAGAGAAGTGAAAGTTTGATTTTAGGATCAAATGATGATTAGGATTATATGGAGTTCTAGAAATTATTTATATCCCAGCTTTTATTTTACAAATAACTCAAGGTGGCGAACATATCCAACGTACCTTCCTTCTACTCGTTACCTTTAGTTGAATTAAGAGTTGAACGTTTTAACCTGTACCACAAGATGTCGGGAGCCATTCTTTTTTTTCTTTCCTTTTTCTTTTAGTTTTATTGCCCTTTTATCTTGCTTTCCATCTGAGTTTCTTTTCAACTCGTTTCGTTTTTGCTTCCTTTTTAGTCGTGCTTTTGAAATTTAATAAAATATTTTGAAAATAAATTTCATTGAAACAGCAAGGGTCACGCGGCTGTGGTAGGACCGCGCCTTCTACAACGTTGGAAAAGGATGCAGCGATTTTAATGAATCTTTCCAGTGTTCAAGTGCAACCTCCCAATCCAATCGGAAGCATTGCACGGCCTGAGTCTCAACATAAACCTTTGGTAGTCTTACAGGGACCCACCATGGAGACAGACGGAACAGAGAGAGTTTGGCAGTTCTTGGCATAATGGCTGATGGCTGAAGACCCCCTCTGCATACCAGATTTTCCCCCATCGGAGTCGTAGTGTTCATGGATGTCCTTCCTCTTCCATCAACATCTGCGGCAATCTTATTTATAAGCACTTTATCTTCCTGTTCGTAGAGAGGGCACTCAGCAACGCTTACATATTTGTATACATTAAAAACTATGAATTGTGACTTGTACAATGCCAAAGTGCGCCGGTTGGACAGACTCTTTAATAAAGACATCTCGGAGAACAGGCTGCAGGGATGTATTTTCAAAGTTTTTACGTCGTTTTGCTCTGGTTTCACTCGTAGCACCTTGATTTGTAGAATCGCAAGCTTTTGCAACTGCTGTTTTAGCCCAGTGGAACGATTGGCAGAGCCGTTAAAAAGCGGCACTTGCGATTGGTGCAGTCCTTGCCATTGACGTTTATGGTGGGAATTTTGGGGCAGCCCAGCGGAAAGTGAGACGTGGGTGGGGTTTAAAGCCATTTCTCTCTGTTAGCGGTATCCTAATGCAATGGCTATTTATGAGATTTCCAACTCACTTTTGTACCTCGTCGGCCCTTCAGCCAGCTAACAAAATATTAGAAACCTAGGTGAATGGGCCAATCACCTGGTGAGTTCTAGTCCTGCCTTAGGTACGAAAGCTGGCTAGGTGACTGGGCCAATCACCAGGAGATGGTGAGTTCTAGTCCTGCCTTAGGTACGAAAGCTAGCTAGGTGACGGCCAGTTGCCAGGAGATGGTGAATTCTAGTCCTGCCTTAGGTACGAAAGCTGGCTAGGTGACTGTGCCAATCTCCAGGAGATGGCGAGTTCTAGTCTTTCCTTGGGTACGAAAGCTGGCTAGGTGACGGCCAATCACCAGGAGATGGTGAATTCTAGTCCCGCCTTAGGCATGAAAGCTGGCTAAGTGACTGGGCAATCACCAGGAGATGGTGAGTTCTAGTCCTGCCTTAGCCTCGAAAGCTGGGTGACTGGGCCAATCCCCCTCTCTCTCTCTCTCCGCCAGACCAACCTCACAAGGTTGATGTGGGGAAAATAGCAGAGGAAGCAGTGTGAAGTATGTTCGCCACCTTGATTTGATTATTTCATATAAAAGCGGATAAAAATGAAAAGCTCTGGTCTGCCACCAGGACCGGGTGCCCCTGCTTGAAAAAACTGGAACTTTGATAGCGAGATCTCCCTTAAAGCCAGACCTGTGTACTTCTTGTTAGTTGCAAAGTCGTGTCCGACCCATCGCGACCCTATGGACAACGTTCCTCCAGACCTTCCTGTCCTCTGCCATCTTCTGGAGTCCATTTAAGCTCACGCCTCCTGCTTCAGTGACTCCATCCAGCCACCTCCTTCTCTGTCGTCCCCTTCTTCTCTTGCCCTCCATCTTTCCCAGCGTGAGGCTCTTCTCCAGTGAGTCCTTCCTTCTCCTTAGGTGGCCAAAGTATTTGAGTTTTAGCTTCAGGATCTGGCCTTCTAAAGAGCAGTCAGGGTTGATCTCCCCTAGGACTGACCGGTTTGATCGCCTTGCAGTCCGAGGGACTCGCAGGAGTCTTCTCCAGCACCAGAGTTCAAAGGCCCCAATTCTTTGGCACTCAGCCTTTTTGATGGTCCAACTTCCACAGCCATACATTGCAACTGGGAAGACCACAGCCTTGACTATGCGCACTTTTGTTGGCAGGGTGATGTCTCTGCTTTTTAGTGTGCTGTCTAGATTTGCCATGGCTTTCCTCCCGAGGAGCAAGCGTCTTTTAATTTCTTGGCTACAGTCGCCATCTGCGGTGATCCTGGAGCCCAGGAAAATAAAATCTGTCACTACCTCCATTTCTTCCCCCTGGATTTGCCAGGAATTGAGAGGGCCGGATGCCCCGATCTTGGTTTTCTTAAATGTTGAGTTTCAACCCAACTTTTGCACTCTCCTTCTTCACTGGCAACAAGAGAGACTCTTTAGTCCCTCTTCACCGTGTACGACACCCCAACCATCGACCGATTTGCTGGGAGAGAGCAATGGGCACTGTAGTCGCACCCCCTTGGCTGGTTAGTTCCTAACCGCAGCCAAGGCTGTAACGCAGCCGGTCTAAGCTGCGCGCCTCTTATTCGCGCGCTAGGCTAGGGTCGGAAAAAATTGGGAATCCAGCCGTTTTGGCTTAGCGGGCTGCCCCTCTCCGCTAACCCGGCCGCTTTGGGGGATCGCGCGTCAGCAGCTCCGCACCCCGTGCGCTTTGGCGCAAGCAATGCAAACCGGCTTTGCGCTCCGGGGCGCCGCCGGCTCTCTCGGGCGCGGCTCCCCCTCCCCGGGTGTTGCAATGCAGGCAGAATGCGGAGGAGGAAGCCCGACTTCGGGCTGCTTCCAGCCGCGGAAGAGGAGACCAGCCGCCCGGCTCCCTTCCCTTCTTCCCCGCCCCGCTTCTCGTCCCTCCCGTCTCCCCGAGAAACCGGGGATCGGAGAGAGAGAAAGAGAAAGCCACCCGGGCCGCCCCCTCTGCCGTCTCCAACTGGCCTCGCCGGCCCGATGCGTTTTTGCGCAAGGCTTCCCCGCCGCGCCCTGCTCCGGCTTGCTTCCCCCTTGGCTAACGCCCAGCGAGGGAGGAGTTGCTCTGCCACGAACGGGCGGAGACGGGCGGCGAAGGGGGTGCCCGAGCGACGCTCTCCTGCGCCTACCCTCCTCCGGTGTAAAGATCGGGGGCCTTTTTACTCCGTCCTAGGCCGAGGGGACACTCCGGGCGCAGGTAAATACTTCGTGGGTTGGCTTCGGGAGGCGAGCTTTGGAGAGGGAAAAGCCCGGAGTTGGGGATCCGGCGGGGATTGGCCTTTTGGGAAATATATATATATATATATATATATATATTCTTAGTGTCTGCCTATTACACAACCCGCCCTTCCTGAAGAGAGCCAGCTTGGCCCTGTTCTTTCTTTCATTAAACTAGTATTAAATTTGTTATTTGGGGAAAGCAAGCGCGCCCACTTAAGGAGGAGCAGCGAAAGTGGATAAGTTTGCTTTCAGGACACACACTCTCTCTCTCTCTCTCTCACTTGGGCCTTTAATGCAGAAAAAAAAGGGTACTTCTGAGCATGGACAGAGAAGGTAGGGGTTCTCCTAGCCTAGGGCAACTTTCTCCAATGGAGTGGAAGCCGCTGAACAGCCTGATTATTTGCCTTGCAGAAAAATAAGGGTTGTGCCAAGTGTTTGTGAGTTTTCCCCCCCAAGTCCTTTGGGCCTACATCTGGACTACAGTTCCCTTAATCTCTTGCCTAGGTCGGATAGGTGTTGTAGTCAATACATTTGAGGCACTGGGCTCCTTTGCCACTGCTTTGTGTTGGATTTGGGGGAGGGGGGGCGTTGTTTCTGAGTTGTAAAAATACATATATACTGTTTGTACATGTCATGCATATTTTATAGGCGAATAAAAAAGGAATATAAATTTCTGCTGACTGAGTCACCACGTTGGGCATCCCAGCCAGGTTTTATTAGATGTGACTTTCAAAATTTTACCAGCACGTTTCTAGCCTTTTTCGAAGTTCTGGAGTTAACTTTCGGCCCTCTGGATGCAAACCAAGAGTCTGTATTAGTGGCCTGCCTCCTATAAATGACAATCCGGCGAAGATTCTAGTCCTCATGAAGTTGATGATTTAAATGCGAAGATAGTTGATCTTTCTACTGTGTTAAGAGCGTGGTGCAAATATTTGCTACCTGTTCTCCAGACTTTGAAGCGACCATTTGTACAGCTGTTTCTGGAAACACCGTGGTTGACATCCATCCTGGTTCTCGGGCCTCTGCTCACCACTTAATTTGGTTGCGTTGATGTGTTAGTTTCCTGGATAGGAGGATGCGATGCCTTTGGATGTGGAAACCCAAAGGAGGTTTAAACGGGGAGTAATTTGTTGCCCCATCCTGGATCTTCCAGGTAGGGAAATCAATCTGGATGCTTTTGAGCCTCCAGCCTTGCTCAGAGTAGAGAAACTTTCCAGAGAGTTGAAAAGTCTGTGCATTTCAAAATTGAAAGCAGTCTTGGGGATCATGAAAGATGACCAAACTTTGGGGCGTGTAGCTTTTGAGGAAAAGACAAATTTCATGCCAGGTCTTAGGGGGAATAAAAATACAACTTGTCCTCAATTTACAACCACAATTGGGACCGAATTTCGGTCGCTAAGTGAGGCAGTCCCTGAATCGCGGGCTATTTTACCGCCTTTTCTGCCGTGGTTGTTAAGTGAATCACTTGGTCATTAAGCAAATCCAGCTTTCCCCATTGACCTGACTTGTTGGAAGCCAGCTGGGAAAGCCACCGATGGTGATCACGTGACCCCAAGGGTTTGTAGCCATTGGAATTTCAAGTAAGTAGCTTTTTGGGGGGGGGGGCTGTCGTAAGTTCGAATAGTTGCTAAGTGACTGGTCATGAAGTGAGGACGGCCTGCAATTTTAGTCGGCCATCTTCTTCCTGCACAGCAAGGGAACTGCAAAATTTAGTGAGTGTTCCTGCTTCCTTCCAGACTGCAAATGCAAATTTACCGAAACGTATCATTAAATTGAGGTGTTTCAAGCAGAAAGAGGAAGCAAAATCATCTGGCTTTTTTTTCATGCTTGGGGAAAGGAAAAAAGACGAAGAAGTAAACAAAAGAAAGACTCTGGATCCGAGTTAATTCCTCGATTTACAACAGTTTGTTTAGTGGCTGTGTGTGTGTGTGTGTGTGTGTGTGTGTGTGTGTCCCTTTTGGGCTTCTGACGCCTGGAAACCGGAATGCCAAAGGTTCAACAGGTGGCATTTAATGAGTAGTCTGGTGTGTCCCACATTTGGTTTAAAAAACCGTTAGATCTGGACTTGAACCCGTTCTCTTTCCTAAAAAGAATGAAAGGTCTCTCCGTGGGCCAACTATCTGCTTTTTTTTTTTTGCAGGCCCCTATTTCTCTGTTCAGATTTCCTCAGCCGTTGCCCTTTCTTTGTAATCATGAGGGCCAGAAACTTGAAAGGAAGGAAGGAAATTCATTTCTTTGCCCACCACTGCAAGATTAGGCTATTTCTCTTTCACCCCCCCCCCTTCATTCTGGTAACATCTGCTTGTTTTCTTCACGTATGAAGAAAGGGAGGGGGGGAACTCTTTGGAACAACCTAAATTCAGCTGTTAAATTCCTGAAGGACTTTGCCTTGTGCAAGAGTTATCTTGCTGAAATTTATATTTTTCTAGGCCATTCCTTTATATAAAACAGATGTTCCCTTCACTAAACATGTAGACACATTTAATACAGCAGCAGTCACCATGCCAACTCTTAAATTTAATCATTTTATCTTCAGGCTTGGCAGGTTTTCACCCTGTGGCCAGCTTTTCTGTGTGCTTAGCCGCTGTCAAGCAATTTTAGTGCAAACCTGCTTTATAAACCACGGTTTGTGGCTGAGCCAAGTCATTGCCAAGTCATTTAGCAACAGCAGGCTAGGGTTCCACAATGGGGTATAGACACATCAAGTCATAGCTGGTTTGAACTCTAAATAGCTTGGTTGACCCAAAAATAAATCACAGTGCTGAAGTTCACTTATCAAGTATGTGTTCACTCTTACATTTGCTTAACAACCACAGTAAAAATGGTCATAAAATCAACTCTAATCACACGATGGCTCTATCTCCGGATCATGGTTACCAACCGCATCACTTAGCAACCGAAATTCTGATCCCAATTGTGGTGGTTAAGTCAAGGACTGCTTCTAGGGGAAAAAATGTCGCCACAAGCATTGCCACTGTGGTTTGTATTAGGTTATATTCTAAATGTGAAAAAATATTCTATGAAAAATAATGTGAGTTGCATTGATTTTCACTATACTTACAAAATGTTTTGTCACAACTAATGAGATTCATACTCTATTTTGAAGTCTTCCATTTTTTCTTAATCCCACTGATGTCTTTGTGTACTATCTATTCATTTATTGTTTTTCTTGGAGCATAGTGTAGTTAAATTTAAGTTTTAGGGGTGGTTCTTTCCCATTTTCCTATTTTTTTAAAAAAGATAACATGACCTGAGTAATCATAAACTTTGGATTTTATTTGCATTACGGTATCAGTTGTGAAAGGTACACATATAAAAATACAGAGGGAAAATTTTGATAAGTTCATGGACAAATTTTGGTATCTTGAGTGCAAAATTATTTTCATGGAACTAGTTGGAATGCTGTGTTTGTAAATTCAAGGTTCTATGTGTGAAATAAAACAGTATTCAAGAACATTTTTGTTAATAGACTATATGTAGCCTGGAGTGCAGAACAAACTTGAGTTTCCAAGGTTGTAATATCTATCTACATATGGTAATTTACAGTTTGAATGTATGCCACTACATATGAGATAATGCTGTACAATTTTGACTGGTAGCAGTTTCTTCTTGTATGGCAGTCTGGCTGAACTATTTTGATGTACTGCTTAATTTTTGGATTTTATTTTTTAAGTTGTATAATTTATTTTCATTCAAATAAAATGTAATATAAAATATTCTAAAAAAAAAAGTCAATGACTGCCCCTATTTTTTCTTTTCAGTTCTGATCTGAGGCCATCATAAATTCTGTCATTTTTAAAAAATAAATATTTTATTAATTTTCTAATTTTACAATCAAATACTTAATAAACAACGTGGTGTCTGGGTCCGTTAGTAATTCAGTGGTATATATTAACTTCTTTGGTCTAGATCCAATATTACACCCCCTAATGTTTCCTGTCTTCTCGTGATATCTGTTTTTCCCACACTAGGCAAAAACAATTCTTATTATTAATAGATATGCAATTGGATATCAACATCTTTGCTACATTTTTCTAATAATATCAATAATGTCAGTTTAAAATATCTTTCCTAGCCAAAACATATCTTAATTGCATTTGTACTTAATATCCATATATTAAATCAGGATCCTGTTTCTGCTTTTTTTTATTTTAATTTCCCATCGGTTTTCAAAATGTCTCTACTGTTTATAATTTCAAAGTAAGTTATATTTGGGTAACCGAAAGCTTCCCTTATTCAAACTTCTTAGCATTTTCCTGTTTCCCTTCTCATACAGAAATCTAATATTCTAATTACCAATCTCGTCTTTCTAGTAATGATAATATTTCTGTTTCTAACAATTATCTATTCTCCACCATATTCAAACATCTAATTAATAATATAATATCCCATCTAAATTCTGGTGTGTGTGTGTGTGTGTGTGTGTGTGTGTGTGTGTGTGATTTGCCTATGACCTAATAAAACTCCCTGTCTTTATTTTGGATATTCTGTGCAATTATGCTTTCAATTTCTTTCCGGGAACCATGAGGACTAGAGACTTGAACCTACAGCAATCGGCAGCTTTCCTACCAGCTTACTGTAATATCTACTTTTAAGCCCTCTTTTCTCTTGTCTGTTTCAGGGAATTTGATTGATTGGATCATCAACCAACATGTCCGAAGAGATCATCGTCCCGGTTTACTGCACTGGAGTCTCAGCTCAAGTCCAGAAGCAATGGGCCAAAGACCTGGGTTTGGGAAAACATGAGAATGCAGTCAAGTACTTGGGTCAGGATTTTGAGAGGCTTCGCAACGAATGTCTGCAGAACGGGGGTCTCTACAGGGATGAAACCTTCCCGGCCACGGCCTCTTCGCTGGGTTTCAAAGAACTGGGGCCAAATTCTTCTAAGACGTACGGGGTCAAGTGGAAACGCCCCACGGTGAGTCGTGAAGACCTGCCAGAGGGAGATTTTTTTTTAGAGTGCAGAAATTCATCTTTTAAAACCACCCCCCAAACTAAGTCTTTTTCTTTTGAGGGGTCCAAAAAGAGGATCGCGTGATTGCAAAAATGGTTCAACTGTCATTGGGGGTTGGACTAGATGACCTCCAAGGTCCCTTCCAACATCATCATCATCATCATCATTATTTATTATTATTATTATAATCTGAGCTGGTTGATCAGCATCCCAATAGTGATCACGGCATCTACAGGGATTGTAATTTTTAAGTCACTTTTTTTTCCCGAGCCGTTGTAACGTCAGTCATTAGAGGAACGTGTCATAAGTCAGGGACTATCTATAGCAGGGGTCTTCAAGCCTGGCCCTTTAATGACTTGTGGACTTCAACTCCCAGAATTCCTCAGCCGGCATGGCTCAGCTTGGAAACCTCTCCCTTTCCCTTCAGCGTGCCTGGCTGAGGGATTCTGGGAGTCGAAGTCCACAAAGTCGTCAAAGGGCCAGCTTTGAAGACCCCCTGATCTATGGTTTGCAAAGTGGCTAGACAGGTTCAGGTGAGACCACCCTACCTGTTGGCTGGCTGTTGATGGTCAGTGCTGGTTTCAGGGAAAGGCTGGGGGGGGGGCATCCCTGAGGGCATCTAGCCGACCCCTTTGGGGCTTCACATCCTGCCAGCCTTCTCAGCTTCTTCTGCCATTGAACCCCTCCGGAAACACCTTTGTCTCTCTGAATCTTTCAGGAAATGTGCCGCAACCCCCTTTTCATCATAGACGGCGCCACACGGACCGACGTTTGTCAAGGCGCTCTGGGTGAGTGGTGAGACCTGCAAGCCACATGGACCCCTTTTGGTCTTTTTCCCCAATCCGACGGGAGCGGAAAAGCTTAAGATTGAAGGTGGTTGTGGGTTTTTTTTTCTTCCCACCTTCATTATTTTTACAAATGACGCAAGGTGCCACTCTTTTCGGCACGCCATCCTTCTCCTCCTTTCAAGAAGGGGTTGGGCAACCATTTGTCAGGAATGGCATCATGAGGTCTCCTGCTTGAGCAGGGGGTTGGACTAGAAGACCTCCAGGGTCCCTTCCAACTCTGTTATTTATTTATTTATTTTATTTTAATTCCATTTATATCCCGCCCTTCTCCGAAGACTCAGGGTGGCTTACAAGCTTAGCAGTAGCCTTCATTCTATGTGTATGCCTGCTTATTAGGGCTTTCACACAGTCAGCTTAATTGCCCCCAACAATCTGGGTCCTCATTTTACCTACCTGGGAAGGATGGAAGGCTGAGTCAACCTTGAGCCTGGTGGGACTCGAACCTGCACTAATTGCAGGCAGCTGGTGTTACTTAAGGAGGCATTAGCCCACTGCTCCACCAAGGCATACCCTTCAAGTCAAATGGTTTCCCATCCTCTTCTTGGAAAACCTACGGTATTGGGGCACCCACAACGTCTGGAGGCAGGCAGTTGCACTGATTAATTTTTCTCACTGTCAGGAAATTCCTCCTTAGTTCCTGGTTGGCTGTCCCTCTGAGCAGCTTCCACCCATTGCTTCTTGCCCCAGCAGTTACAGGAAATTATTTTTGCTCTTCCCTCTGGTTGCTTCCACACCCGTCTGTCAATTATCTGATCAGCGCCTGCAGGGAACTACCACACCCTTCCCTGTGGCTCAAAGCCAGCTTTGGGGCTAAGAAACAGGTTGCAACGTGTAGTAACTCCAGACACTGGGTTGGCATCTCTACCAACCCTTTGTAAGTCCCTCCCTACCCATCGTGGCCCTGCAACATTGCAAACCAATTGAATGATGCATCTTGCACCAAGCCCGGCCTGGCTTAAGCCGAGTTTGTCCCACCAGCCACAGCTGGCTGGGTTTTCACACAGCACAGCCTTTTGGAACTGTCGAGGTGTGTGAATCAAGGTACGCCAGTAACAACAAAGCACATTTTTGCAGCTCAGGATTCTGGACACAAATCGATAGAAGAAACCCTGTGAGTTTGCTTTTGTTTGTTTTAGTTTATCCAGTCCTGTCTGGAGCTGTCGAGAATTCATCCTGCGATCTTTTGTATAGAAAAATTAGGCCTTTTTATCTGTCCAAGTCTACATTAGTATCCCGGGTTAAGAGCAAAGATAGACCTCAACTTAACAACCAGAATTACAGTCCTTACCTCGTGTGCCGGTCATTAAGCGGGTTGCCACAGAACCGCCTCCAATTTTGTAATAATGCCGCTTGGGGTGTGTGTGTGTGTGAAAGCCCTAATAAGCAGGCAGAGCCTGGGTGGAGCAGTGGGCTAATGCCTCCATAAGTAACACCAGCTGCCTGCCATTAGTGCAGGTTCGAGTCCCACCAGGCTCAAGGTTGACTCAGCCTTCCATCCTTCCGAGGCAGGTAAAATGAGGACCCAGATTGTTGGGGGCAATTAAGCTGACTTTGTAATAATGCCGCTTGGGGTGTGTGTGAAAGCCCTAATAAGCAGGCATATACATAGAATGAAGGCGACTGCTAAGCTTGTAAGCCGCCCTGAGTCTTCGGAGAAGGGCGGGATATAAATGGAATTTTTTAAAAAAATAAAAAAAATGTGTGGCCGTTTTTGCCGTGGCGGTTGAGCGAGTACTGCCGTCCTTAAGCAAATTGATCATCTAAAAAAAAACCACACCAAACTTGTAAATTGGGATCATGTGACTGCAGGATACTGCAAATGGCTGTAAAAAAAATTCCCCCCCTCTTTTCTGGAAACTGATGTTTATTTTTGGTTTCCCGGGAGGGAAAAAATAGTCCATTGAGGGTTTCACGTCAGGACGGCCACACAAAATGTCGTAAAATCGAGTTGGTCACGTGAGGACCACCTCAACAACCGCACGACTGTACTTGCAGGCTCAATTACGGTCTTAAGTTGAGGACTGCCTGTACCTGATAGATATCTAAGAAAGAAGAGGGTTTAAAAAAACTGGGAAAAGGTGGGGGATGTTTGTTGGTTTTTGTTTAATCAGTGGAACAGCTTACCTTCCGAAGTTGTGGGTCCTCCATCACTGGACAGAAGAGACTATAGCTATTGCCCAAAATGGTACAAGGTCTCCTGCTGGAGCAGTGGGCTGGACTAGAAGACCTTCAGGGTCCCTTCCAACCCTGTTAGTCTACGTTCTAATTTTTGTGGCCCCTTTCTGTATAGTAGGCTGAATTTTCTGGAATCGTTCTCTCTAGGGGATTGTTGGCTGTTGGCTGCCATTGCCTCGCTCACGCTGAACGACCCCCTTCTCCATCGCGTGGTCCCCCACGGACAAAGCTTCCAGAATGGATATGCTGGAATCTTCCACTTCCAGGTAAAAATACCTCTCCAATCCTTGGTCCAGGACCCAGGGATTGCTTTCCTCTTTATTTGTGAAAATACAAGCAAGGCGTTAGCCCTGCGAGGTAGTCCAAAGAAGAGGTGCATCCTGGAGCTATAGCAATAGCCCTTAGACTTGTAGTCCGCTTCACAGCGCTTTCCAGCCCTCTCTAAGCAGTTTACAGAGTCAGCCTGTTGCCCCCAACAATCTGGCTCCTCCTTTTACCGACCTCGGAAGGATGGAAGGCTGAGTCAACTTTAAGCCGGTCAGGATCGAACTCCTGGCTGTGGGCAGAGTTTAGCCTGCAATATTGCATTCTAAGTACTGGGAAGGAAGGAGGGAGGGAGGGAGGGAGGGAGGGAAGGAAGGAAGGAAGGAAGGAAGGAAGGAAGGAAGGAAGGAAGGAAGGAAGGAAGGAAGGGCCTAAAAACAGATATAAAAAGTGAGAAATTGGAAGGAAGGAGGGAGGGAGGGAAGGAAGGAAGGAAGGGCCTAAAAACATAGATATAAAAACTGAGAAATTGGAAGGAAGGAAGGAGGGAGGGAGGGAAGGAAGGAAGGAAGGAAGGAAGGAAGGAAGGAAGGAAGGAAGGAAGGAAGGAAGGAAGGGCCTAAAAAACATAGATATAAAAAGTGAGAAATTGGAAGGAAGGAGGGAGGGAGGGAGGGAGGGAGGGAAGGAAGGAAGGAAGGAAGGAAGGAAGGAAGGAAGGAAGGAAGGAAGGAAGGAAGGGCCTAAAAACATAGATATAAAAAGTGAGAAATTGGAAGGAAGGAGGGAGGGAAGGAAGGAAGGAAGGAAGGAAGGAAGGGCCTAAACAACATAGATATAAAAAGTGAGAAATTGGAAGGAAAGGAAGAAAGGAAGGAATAGCACTTAGACTTATATATCACAAAACTCACTTTAAAACTGTCTTACTTGACAACGGAAATTTTGGGCGCAATTGTGGTTGTAAATCAAGGACTGCCTATGTTGACTGAAGGTGCTTAAAAAGGCCGAAATGGTTGGCTTAGCGTGGTTGCATAATTGTGATTTATTATCACGACTTTCCTTAACACAGCTAGTCCTCGACTTAACGACCGCAACGGAGCCCAAAACCTCTGTTGCTAAGTGAGACACTTGTGAATTGAGCCTTGCCCCATTTTACAACCTTTCTGGCCGCCGTTGTTAAGGGAATCACTGCGCTCGTGAAGTTAGTAACCCGGTTGTGATGTGAATCTGGCTTCCCCCATTGACTTTGCTCGTCCGAAGGCCGCAAAAGGGGAATCACGTGACCCCAGGACACCGCGACCGTCATAAATACGAGTCAGAGGCCCAGCGACTGAATTTTGATCACGTGACCCTGGGGGGGGGGACACTGTGACTGTCGTAAGTGTGAAAAACGGTCGTAAGTGTGAAAAACGGTCCCAAGTCACCCTTTTTTTTTAGCATCGTCGTAACTTTGAAAGGTCGCTAAACGAACGGTTCTAAGCGGAGGACTATCTGTATCGAAGCCACTGAATATGGTTGACCGTAAATTTAGGATTCTTGACTTCTTTTTTTGTCCTCTGCTCCTGAAAACAGATTTGGCAGTTCGGGGAATGGATAGATGTGGTGGTGGACGATTTGCTCCCGACAAAAGACGGCAAACTGGTGTTTGTTCATTCTGCCGAAGGGAACGAATTCTGGAGCGCCCTGCTTGAAAAAGCTTATGCCAAGTATTTATTTATTTATTTTCGATTTTTATTTTATTTATTTTTTTTTTGAGAGGAAAGTGCTCAAAAGTTGATCTTGGCTATCAGAAGGTTTGGCTTGCTCCCTCCTCTGCCAAGGATTGGCTTCTGGAGAAAGACTCAGTTTTCCCTGTCTGTGAAATGGGCAGAAACACTCTGCCCCGATGGTCAGATAACGCTGTGCTAACTCTCCCTGGAGTTTCTTTATTTTATTTAGCTAGCGTGCACCTACAGAGATTGTGCAGTTACTGCTGCACAACACTAATAAAACACATTATACACGCAAGCACAAATGTGAGTTTAAGTACAGCATCAGCAAATATGCAGGTGGTCCTCAACTGCCGGTATACAATTATCTTGCCTTCAGACGTTGTGGAGGCTTCATCACTCAAAGGTTTTGAAGAAGAGACTGGACAGCCGCTTGTCTGAAATGGTATAGGGACTCCTGCTTGAGCAGTAGGGTGGACTAGAAGACCTCCAAGGTCCCTTCCAGTTCTATTTTGATTGATTGATTGATTGATTGATTGATTGATCCTTCCTCGGGAAGGGAAAGGAAGGGAAGGGAAGAAGGGAGGGAAGGAAACAAGGAAGAGAAGAGGAAATGCTAACATTGTTAGGTGAATAACCAATATCTATCTATCTATCTCATCCATATCTCTCTCTGTCTTTATCTGTCTATCTTATCTGTCTGTCTATCTCCATCTCCATATCTATCTATCTATCCATCTATCTATCCCATCCATCTCTCTCTCTCTCTCTGTCTCCATATCCATCCATCCATCCACCTATCTATCTATTTATCTCTCATCCATCTCTCTCTCTCTATATCTGTCTGTCTGTCTATCTCCATCTCCATATCTATCTATCCCATCCATATATCTCTTTATCTGTCTGTCTATCTATCTATCTATCTATCTATCTATCTATCTATATCCATATCCATATCCATCCATCTATCTATCTCATCCATCTCTCTCTCTCTTTATCTATCTCTACATCTCTCTATATATCTATATCTAATCAATCTATACATAGTACATACACACACACATATATCTATATCTATATCTCTATATCTAATATATCTCTATATCTCTATATCTATATCTATCTATCTATCTATCTATCTATCTATCTATCTATCTATCTATCTATCTATCTATCTATCTAATATTGAATTAAGATAAATCCATGATAAAAATCACCACGGGAGTTGCAAGAGGGCAAATGCTGTAATTCGATCTCTCCCTAGGGTGAATGGCTGCTATGAAGCCTTATCTGGAGGAAGCACCTCCGAAGGGTTTGAGGACTTTACAGGCGGGGTTACCGAGTGGTACGATCTGCGGAAGCCTCCCGGCGATCTCTTTCAGATCATTTTGAAAGCCCTGGAGAGGGGGTCCCTCATGGGATGCTCCATTGATGTGAGTATATCAGTGTAGTATATATTACTATTTTATTATTAAGGTAAGATGAGATTAAGATATGATAAGGTAAGCTTTATTGTCACTTTTTTCTCTGACTACGCCGGCACACATTAAAAAAATGAAACGCTGACGCCCGCTCTCATTATTTTATTCTTTATTAAAAAAAATTTGCAAGGTGACTCTGGGTGGCTTATAAAACAAGTGAAATGTCATTAAAACATCGACGCCTGAAAATTACACAGATGAAAGTATTAAAGTCTGTGCTAAAACCGGAGTTAAGAGAGGGACGTCTATAGCTGCTGTCGTCCTTGAGTTACAGCCATAATGGAGTCTGATCATCTCGGTCGTAACTCATGACGGTCTCCCGATCAGGTCATCCATTGGACTGACCCGATTTCACCGCCAGCCGTTAAGCAAATGCCGAGGAGGTCTGACATAACTTCAGACGTCCACTAAGTGGCCAGCCGTAAAGGCGAGGACTCTCCTGTCGCTCCGTTCCACTTCCACGAGGGCATTCAAAACTTGTCACGTAGGTTCTTGTCTTCCAATTCTTCTTCCTGTCCACTTTGAACTCCAGATCACCAGTGCGTTTGACATGGAAGCGGTCACTTTCAAGAAGCTGGTGAAGGGCCACGCCTACTCGGTCACCGGAGCCGAGCAGGTGAGAACTGTTGAACCTTCAGATTTCTGGTTTACCCTGCTGCATGCGAATCCGTTTGGCAGGGGTTTAATGTGGCGTTAAACCACCATGAAATCATCTTAAGGTGAACGCAAGTGAACTCAGCGACAATCTCTGCTTTCCCATAGATCAACTACCGAGGACAGCGCGTCAGCCTGATCCGGATACGAAACCCATGGGGAGAGATAGAATGGACGGGAGCGTGGAGTGACAGGTGAAATAAATGGCCCTCCTGGAGTCGGTGAACTACAACTCCCAGCATCCTTTGTCACCAGGGGCCCTTGCCTGGTTTTAGAGAGAAGAGAAATGCCAGAATGAATGAAGCTGATTTTTATCATCCGTGTTTCATTCATTTCCACAAAGGTTGCCTAGATTCAAAGTATAAAGGTAAACCAGTTTTTTCTCAAACTTGGCAACTTTAAGATGCGTGGACTTCAATTCCCAGAGTTCCCCAGCCAGCAACTCTGGGAGCTGAAGTCCACGCATCTTAAAGTTGCCAAGTTTGAGAAATACTAGAGTAGACCAACTCAGAGCTGATCAATCAAAGTGTTTTTCTGTAGTCTCCCTACCTGTTCTCAAAACAGCCCTGGGCACCATACCTAATGAACATTTAATAATTTAATTTAATAATAATTTAATTTTTATACCGCCCTTCTCCCGAAGGACTCAGGGCGGTGTACAGGGCAATACAATAAAATACAATATATAAAAGTTAAAACATATTAAATACTACAGCCCAATTTGAATGTGCTAGCATTCGAACCCAGCTCTCTGCGGTCTTGACAGTCTTACTATTTAATCCCTATCGATAAACGATTAAAAAAAACGGGCCCAGTGAAAATTGGGCTCAAGACTTGCTTCTGGATTGCTTGTTGGTTTACATAATTAAAATTTTACAATCTTTCGCCAGCTTCCTTTCCTGGATGGATGCACACGCTTGATCCCTTGCCAGCCTCGTTCACGACCCTCCCTCGGCCTGCCTAAAATCTGGTTTGTTTCCTGGCCTACTGAGGGAGCCTTGTAACAAGCCCTCTTTTTTTATTTTATTTTTTTAACAGCTCTGGCGAGTGGAATGCAGTGGAGCCGGCTGTGGGGCAGCAGCTGAGGGTGCAAATGGAGGATGGAGAGTTTTGGTAGATCTAACTTTTATCTGAGTTTTAGCAGAACTTTTTATTTGATTTAAATTTAAAAACAAATGGGGAAGGTGGCGCCACCGTCCCGTCCTTGCTGTAGGTTTTTGATTTTGTATCTACTGTTAACATTATTTTAATATTTATGAGTTTTATTGTAAGCCACCTGGAGTTGCTTTGCAGAGTGAGATGGAAGGGAAGGGGAGGGGAGGGGAGGAAGGAAGGAAGGAAGGAAGGAAGGAAGGAAGGAAGGAAGGAAGGAAGGAAGGGGACAGAGAGAGATCAGATAGAAATACAGAGTGCATAGATGATATAGTTAGAAAGATGTATAAGTAAATAGATAATACAAGTATCAGATAGAATAGATGATTGATAGATTGATAGATATATAGATGGACAGATAGAGGAATAGACGGAGGGAGGGATGGACAGACATAAAAATATAGTGGATGAATGAATGGATAGATAAGTAGATACATAGATGATAGAAGTATTAGATAGATAGATAGATAGATAGATAGATAGATAGATAGATAGATAGATAGATGGTTTTTTTTGTTTTTTTTAATTCCATTTATATCCTGCCCTTCTCCGAAGACTCGGGGCGGCTTACAAGCTTAGCAGTAGCCTTCATTCTATGTATATGCCTGCTTATTAGGGCTTTCGCCCCCCCCCCGAAGCGGCATTATTACAAAGTCAGCTTAATTGCCCCCAACAATCTGGGTCCTCATTTTACCTACCTGGGAAGGATGGAAGGCTGAGTCAACCTTGAGCCTGGTGGGACTCGAACCTGCACTAATTGCAGGCAGCTGGTGTTACTTAAGGAGGCATTAGCCCACTGCTCCACCAAGGCTCTTATCACTTCTATTTCAATGAAGTGGATTAATGATACCAGGGCTGAGATGTCCAGCCTTGGATGGTGGGCAGAGAAATTCTAGGGGTTTTTTTGGTAGAAAATAAAATCAATGCACAAATCATTTAAAAACAATCCTGTGTTATTGGGTGGGTGGGTGGTGCTATTTTTCTACTGTCGGGGGAAGTTCCCACGTTCTGCCTCTCCCCGACAACGATCCGGCTTCTGCTCCCCCGTTGGAACTTGGAAGGCTTCAAAACGCAACCCTTGAGCTTCCTTCTCCTCGTTCCTTGCAGGATGTCCTTCCAAGATTTCCTCCGCGAATTCTCCCGTCTTGAGATCTGCAACCTCACCCCCGATGCCCTGAAGTCTCGCAAATTCCGAAAGTGGAACACCACACTGTACGATGGCACTTGGAGACGAGGGAGCACGGCCGGGGGCTGTAGAAATTTCCCAGGTAGCTCCCCTGGCCGAGCATGTGATTCTCTCAACCCCAGCCCTGCGGTCCCTGTGACTGTGATTTGTGTTGTTTTTGCTGGAAGCCGGTGTTCGTTGATCTGCTTGGTGACTTGTTCACCAAGTTTGGTGACCTGTTTGGTGACGAAGCCAGCCAAGCAAGCACCCTTGAGACAGTCCAATCTCTTAATGCAAAACTTTATTGAGTACAGGATTTGGGCACAGAGCAAATCAAAACCAGCTCTGGCATGGAATTCTCCCTCCTCCTTCTTGGGTCGGTTCACGTTGCCCCATTAAGCAGTAAAATTATCGTTATGAGAAAGTGTCTCCGGGTCTGGCCAGACACCTGGCATGGCATCCTTGATTCTCACAGGCTGGCTTCTCAGATCTTTGCAGTCTGCATTCCAATCCCTTTCCCTCCCCACCGTCCACCCCCAGCTCGTTGGCAAGCTTGGAAGCAATACTTGTGGCACCGGCAAAACCACGCTTCAAAACTTGACGTGACCCTCGCAACGGGATCGCAATTTCCAGGGCGCGGTATGGCCGTAAATTGAGGACCGTGCAAGACCGTGCCAATCTTTCACGCTGGCCCCCTTCCATCTTTTTCTCCCTCTGCTCTCTCCTCCTGCAGCCACGTTCTGGATTAACCCGCAGTTTAAAATTCGGCTCGACGAGATTGATCACGAGGACGAAGACGGGCAGAGAGAGCCGGGATGCAGCTTCCTGTTGGCCCTGATGCAGAAAAACCGTCGCCGGGAGCGGCGGTTCGGCAAGGACATGGAGACCATCGGCTTTGCCGTCTACGAGGTAACACCCAAAGGGCTTTCCCCCCATCCTTCTCCCTGGATGTCCCTCTGAACTGGGATGGTTTCTCTCCTGAAACGTGCTGATTTTTTTTCTGTTTTTCCCAGGTGCCCCGGGAGGTACGTTTGCAAAAATCGGGTCCGGCACGGTAACGGTCATGGGTTCAAGCCTTGGGTTCCAATGCTGGGATTCAGCCAGTGCGCACCGTTTCGGCAGAACCGGTAGCTAATTTTTTGTCGCCCAGGCCCAGAATGGACTTCCAGAAGCGGCATCCATACAAATACATATTTGAATCCCACCACTGGCTGGTTGTTCACCTATTTGAATCCCACCACTGCTTGGGTCCCACAGCAGTAAAGATCTTCCAGGATTCCAGACCAATAAATCGTTTCCTCCCGCTTGGAAAAGTCAGGCACAAAACTGGAATTCTAAGTTTCCAGCCCTCTTTGTTTCAAAATCAAGAGCAATTGCTGATTTAAATCTAGGTCAGTCTTTGCTCAGTATAGGTAGATCCCTGCCCTCCCAATACAGGTATTTCTCAACTTCCAACTATTCATTTTAGTGACTGTTCATACGTAACACTGACAAGTGACTTAGGACCGTTTTTCACACTTAACGACCGTAGCGGTATCCCCACCGTCACGTGATCGAAAGTAAAACGGGGCAAAGCTCACCACCTAAGAACTGCCTTGCTTAGCAAATGAAATGTTGGGCTCAATTAGTCATAAGCCGAGGACTAGCTGTAATTTTGGGCTGTGGTCAGTGGCTCGCGGAAAGAACTAAGATCCTAGTCCTCGTGGTTCTAAACGAAAACCAGATTTATCTCATTCGGCTCAGTTGTCTACTTGTTATTGACAGACCTGCAGCTTGGTAGGCAAGTCTTGGCCGCTGGATCCTTTTGATCTCCCGGGGATCTCGGTGGGAGGGAACCCCTGGATTTTTTTATTTTTTTTTTTAATCGCAATTCCTCTTTTTTTTTCTCGGCAGTGCAAAGGGCAGCCTTCAGTCCATCTGAAGCGGGATTTTTTCCTCTCCAACTCTTCCCGGGCCCGATCGGAGCAGTTCATCAACCTGCGCGAAGTGAGCACTCGTTTTAGGCTGCCCCCGGGCGAATACATCGTGGTCCCGTCGACTTTTGAGCCCAACAAGGAAGGAGACTTTGTACTTCGTGTGTTCTCAGAGAACAAAGCCGGGACGGTGTAAGTCCTCCTTTCCCACGGCTTTGTCGGCGGTGGGGTTTATGTCAAACTCTGCTTGAAATCATCCTTGCTTGGGCAAACCTTAATGGCTTGACTCATAAAACAGCCTTAGTTATAAGTCAGCCCTGGATCCTTTCAAAATTAATTACAGGTAGTTCTCAACTTATTGAATTCAACAGAACAGATAGAATAGAATAGAATAGAATAGAATAGAATAGAATAGAATAGAATAGAATAGAATAGAATAGAATAGAATAGAATAGAATAGAATAGAATAGAATAGAATTAGAAATAGAATATGGAATATGGAATATGGAATATGGAATATGGAATATGGAATAGAATATGGAATGGAATAGAATGAAATAATAGAATAGAATAGAATATGGAATAGAAATAGAAATAGAAATAGAAATAATAGGAATAGAATATGGAATAGAATAGAATATGGAATGGATGGAATGGAATGGAATAGAATATGGAATAGAATAGAATAGAATAATAGAATATGGAATGGAATAGAATGAAATAGAATAGAATATGGAATAGAATAGAATATGGAATGGAATGGAATATGGAATATGGAATGGAATGGAACCACCACTGGTTCTCTTTTTTCTGCAAAAAATGCCCTTTGCAGACAATTAATTATTGTGACGTTCACTTTACAACAACTCTGTTTGTTTAACGACCGCTGCAGAAAGGATCCCCGAATCAGATTGGTCTCGCGATAACCTGATGAATGACTAGCGTAGCTTACGATCAGAGTTCCAGGCTCAATTATCATCGTGAAAGGAGGACTGCGTCTATTTTAGGCTGTGTTTTTTCATTCTGTTTTTTCTTTGTTTCCATCCTTCTACAGGGAGATGGATGACCAGATCCAAGCCAACCTTCCCGATGAGGTAATTCCCCTCCCCCCCCCGCCTACATTTGGGGCAATTCAGGAGCAGAAAATAAATTTCCCTTCCCCATTGGAAGGAAAAATACACGTCTTCCTTCATAGAGAGACATATCTCCAGAAATATCCTCTGGAGACAAGATGGAGAATTTTAAGCCGGCTTCCCCTGTTGATTTTAATCGCCGGAAGCCGGCTGGAGAATTCGGTCTTCGTTTTCTGACGCCATCTTCCTTTTTCCCTGTTTCCCTAGAAAATACTTTCGGAGAGTGAGATTGATGCAGGCTTTAAACAGCTGTTTAAGCAGCTGGCAGGGGCGGTAAGTACATGAACATGAGAAAGAGCACAAATTTTTTAAAAATTAAAGAATTATGAATAAAAATGGAGTGGGCGGTGAAAGGGGAGATAAAGAGATGGGGGATTAATTAGATTAATTAATTTTAACTTTAAACTATTTTACTTTTTAAGTTTCCCTTAATCTGTGAATTTGTCCCCCACCTTGGAAATGGCTTTTAATGATAGTTTTACAAAGCAACGGTCCAGTGTTGTATTTTGATGCAAAGAAATGAATACAGTGTAAATATTAATAAATACATAATAGTAAAAAAAAGTATAGAAATAGGAAAAAATAGGGGGGGGAGTTGTAAGCCACTCAGAGTTGTCTTGAAGTACAAGACAGGCAGCAAATAAATTTCATGAATAAATAAATAAAATAGTTTAAAATAGTGAAAACAATTAATAGTTAATTAATCAGTGGAACCACCTGCCTTCAGAAGCAGTGAATGCTCCAACACAGGAAGTTTTTAAGAAGAGACTGGCCAGCCATTTGTCTGCAATGGTATAGGGTTCCCTGCCTGAGCAGGGGGTTGGACTAGATGACCTCCAAGTTCCCTTCCAACATCATCATCATCATCATTGTTGTTGTTAAAATACAACAAGTAAATAAATAGTAAACAGGAATAAATAGTAAAAAAAATAGGAAAGATTTAAATATGAGAAAATACATAAATACTAAATAGTAAAAATAAATAGTAACAAAGAGAAAAACAAGAGCAAAAGTAAGAAAAAAAAATGGCTGATTGGAGTTATTTTATTTCAAAAATATACATCACTCCAGTGGCCAATCTGACCTGTTCAGATTCAGGTTTTTAAATCCTTTTTTTTTTACATGATAAGGACAATCTAATTTCCTTTTTCTTCCAGGATATGGAGATCAGCCCGCGAGAACTGCAAACCATCCTCAACAGGATCATCGGAAAACGTAAGCCACAAGATAGATCCTCACCTCTCTGTGGCCTTCCTTTTTAAAAATAAAATAAAATAAAATAAAACGGTGCAGCAATAAAAGAGAAAAAATACCTATTTTGCTCCAAATCCTGGAATTTGGGGAAGTGGACGAAGGCTGCTCTCTGCCCAACCCACCTCACAGGGTTGTTGTGGGTAAAATAGGAGGCAGGACCATTGAGTTGACCAATGGACAGGTAGTCCTTGACTTATTGAACACAACAGAGCTCAATTTTTTTGTTGCCAAGAGAGACATTTGCGAAGTGAATTTTGCCCCATTTTATACCATCTTTCCCGCCCCGGTTGTTAAGTGGATCGCTGGGGCACTTAACTTAGTAAGGTCCTCGTTAAGTGAATCTGGCTTCCCCATTGACTTTGCTTGTCAGAAGGTCGCAAAGGGGGAATCACGTGGCCCCGGGAGACGCTGCCACCGTCGTAAATACGAGTCAGTTGCCAAGGGTCCGAATTTTGATCACGTGACCCTGGGGAGGCTGCAGCAAAGTGTGAAAGGTGGTCGTAATTCACCCCTCTCGGTGCCGTTGTCACTTTGAATGGTCACTAAATGAACTGCTGTAAGTCGAGGATTGCCTGTACGTAAAAAAAAAAGGAAGAGTAAAAATTGCCCTCTTTCTTTTCTTTCGCAAAAACTGCAGATAAAGATCTACGCACGAAAGGATTCAGTCTGGAGTCCTGCCGAAGTATGGTGAACCTCATGGACGTATCCTAATTTTTCTCAGCATATAAAGAAGGGGGAGGCCCCTTTTGTCATTTCGGAATATTGCAGAGTTTACAAAATAGGCTTGGCTGCCTAACCTCGTCTTGAGGGAATCTTTAAGCCAAGCTCTAAACCAGCTTCAAACCAGAAATGGAGGCTCCTTGCTCCGATAAGGACAGAGGCTGCTTTGATTCAGTTCAATGATCACAGAGAGAGATTATTATTTTTTCCCCCTGTGGTTTTGTAAGCGAAGGGTTGGGAAATGAGGGGTGAATTTCTCTCAAGTGTGTCTCCTTAGCAGCCCCTTCCTCCATCAGAAAGATGGGAACGGAAAACTCGGCCTGGTGGAGTTCAATGTCCTTTGGACTAAGATTAAAGACTATCTGGTAAGTTTCCAGCTAGCCAGCTAGTTTGAAAGAGTAAACAGGAGCGTCTTAGCCACGTTTGCAAAACCATCTATTCGCATTCTATTCTATTCTATTCTATTTTCTGTCCTATTCATATTTCTATTCTATTCATATTTCTATTCTATTCATAATCCTATCCTATTCATTTTCTATTCTATTCATATTTCTATTCTATTCATATTTCTATTCTATTCATATTTCTATTCTATTCATAATCCTATCCTATTCATTTTCTATTCTATTCATATTTCTATTCTATTCATATTTCTATTCTATTCATATTTCTATTTTATTCATAATCCTATCCTATTCATTTTCTATTCTATTCATATTTCTATTCTATTCATATTTCTATTATATTCATATTTCTATTATATTCATAATCCTATCCTATTCATTTTCTATTCTATTCATATTTCTATTCTATTCATTTTCTATTCTATTCATAATTCTATTCTGTTCATATTCTATTTTCTATTCTGTTCATTTTCTATTCTATTCTATTTTCTATTCTATTCATAATTCTATTGTTCATATTCTATTTTCTATTCTATTTTCTATTTTATTCATATTTCTATTCTATTCATATTTCTTATTCTATTCATTCTCCTATCCTATCCTATCCTATCCTATCCTATCCTATCCTATCCTATCCTATCCTATCCTATCCTATCCTATCCTATCCTATACTATACTATACTATACTATACTATACTATACTATCCTATCCTGCTAAGCAAATGATTGTAAGTTGAGAACTGCTTGTATTTCTCCCCAAGAAAGACTGATGTTCACAACGTGGAATGAGCCACTATGTAAATATGGAGTAGGTATAACAGAATAACAAGAGTTGACAATAACAGGGTTGGCAGGGACCTTGGAGATCTTCTAGTCCAACCCCCTGCTCAGGCAGGAAACCGTCTACCATTTCAGACACATTGACTCGGAAGGCAGGGAAGAAGAGAGCCGGGATTGAAGCTATGGAGCTGGCATAGATTTGGGGTTCAATTTCATTGGTAGATTGTCTGTATATATTTGATTCCTTTCTTCTCTGTCATAAGCTCCTTTATTGGTGTTGAATTTCTGGAGAATCCCCTTCACTCTCATTTGTCTTCCCTTTAAAAACTTTTTCAGGCAGTCTTCCGGAAGTTTGATTTGGACAAGTCGGGAAGCATGAGTTCCTACGAAATGCGAATGGCTCTGGAATCTGCAGGTGACATGCCCGTTTCTTGGAACATTTGGCTTTTCTTCCCATTTCTCGGCCGCCTGGGCAGCAGACTAGTCCTCAAGGAGCGCTAAAAAAAAAATCCCCAATGATAATTAAAGCCCTGCGCAATTTTCAACTGGAGGATAACAGGGAATTTAATTTAGCCTTCAAAGTGTGTAGACTTCAACTCCCAGAATTCCCCAGCCAGGACGCTTGGAGTTGAAGTGGACACATCTTAAAAAGTTGTTGAGGTTGTGAAATGCTGACTCCATCCTGCCAAACACACCCTTTGCACTGCATACGTGTCAATTTTAGCCCTTTTTCTCTCTCTTAGTCCACACAGTCTTCCCCTCTAAATGGGAAAATAATAATAATAATAATAATAATAATAATAATAATAATAATAATAATAATAATAATAATAATAATAATAATAATAATAATAATAATAATAATAATAATAATAATAATAATAATAATAATAATAGATGTTGGAAGGGACCTTGGAGGTCATCTAGTCCAACCCCCTGCTCGTTGCTCTTTGCCTCCCGGCAGGTTTCAAGCTAAACAAGAGACTCTACGAATTGATCATCACTCGCTACGCAGAGCCCGACTTGGCCCTCGACTTTGACAACTTTGTCTGCTGTTTGGTGCGGCTAGAAACCATGTTCCGTGAGTTTTCCTCCCCTTTCCTGGGGTTTGGGGAGGGCAGGGTACGGCCGAGTAATCCGACCGTCCCGAATTAAGCCCGTTTGTTGTACAGGTAGTCCTCGATTTACAACCACAGTTGAGCCCCAAAACCTCTGTTGTTAAGCAAGATATTTGTTAAGGGAGTTCTTGCCCCATTCGTTAACTGGATCGCTGCCGTTGTTAAATTAGTTGCAGGGTTGTTAAGTGGATCTGGCTTCCCCGTTGATGTGGCTTGTCAGGAAGTCACCAAGGGGGGGGGAAATCACGTGACCCCGGGACACTGCGACCGTCATAAATGCGAGTCAGTCACCACGTGTCTGGATTTTGATCACAGATACTGCAATGGTCCTAAGTGTGAAAAAGTCACTTTTTGCAGTGCTATTGTAACTTCGAACCGTCACTAACTGAGCCTTTGGTAAATCGAGGACTACTTGAATTCTCAGTGGCCAGCAGGTTTTCTGTGATTCTATTATTCTGTGATTTTTCTATTCTGTTAATTACAGGGGTTGGACTAGAAGGCCTCCAAGGCCCCTTCTAATCTGGTGATTTATGAATGTATTGATTAATTAATCCTTACCTGCCTTTCCTTTCCAGGGTTTTTCCAAGCCCTGGACACGGACAAAGACGGGATTGTCACGTTTGACTTGATTAAGGTAACCACGTCGAGGTGTCCAGGTGGGCTGGACTATAATGTCCTACCCTGCTGGTTGGGGAATTCTGGAACTTTCCAGAAGCCTTTTCAACCCCTGCAGAGCTGAGCTTTCATCCTTGGAAATGCTTCCGCCGTGCCTTTGTTTTCCTCTTCCCTCCCCAGCCCTTTTCCTCACGTGCCGTGTCTTTCCAATTTCTAATCCCAAAGGCTTGGATATTTCTAATTATTTTTGACAAGCTTTGGGGGCCAAAGAGCTGAAAGCCAGAATTCTCTCAAAGACTGTTTTTTGTGTGTGTGTAATTTGTGTCAGGGTCCCGACAGATGAAACTCTTCAAAGAACTTCGAGGCATTGTTTACCTTAAAGAATCTTTATTCGAGTAGCGTGGCATCGGCACGTACGTGCTCGAAGCCAAAATCTGAATTCTCCTCCCCACATCACATAGTATCAAAGCACAATTCCCTCCTCCAATTAACAGTCACAAATCACATTCTCCAATTAGTTTGCAATGCAGGCCTTCCCTCCAGTTCTCCAACCCGCCATTCCTTATCATCTCTTATTTCAAACGACCTTGAAAAACATTCTACTACGATGATGTTGTTGTTGTTAGCTGCGAAGTCGTGTCCGACCCATCGCGACCCTATGGACAACGTTCCTCCAGGCCTTCCTGTCCTCTACCATCTGCTGGAGTCCATTTAAGCTCACGCCTCCTGCTTCAGTGACTCCATCCAGCCATCTCCTTCTCTGTCGTCCCCTTCTTCTCTTGGCCTCCATCTTTCCCAGCATTAGGCTCTTCTCCAGTGAGTCCTTCCTTCTCATTAGATGGCCAAAGTGAGTTTTAGCTTCAGGATCTGGCCTTCTAAAGAGCAGTCAGGGTTGATCTCCTCTAGGACTGACCGGTTTGATCGCCTTGCAGTCCAAGGGACTCGCAGGAGTCTTCTCCAGCACCGTACTTCAAAGGCCTCAATTCTTTGGCGCTCGGCCTTTCTTACGGTCCAACTTTCACAGCCATACATTGCAACTGGGAAGACCATCGCCTTGACTATACGCACTTTTGTTGACAGGGTGATATCTCTGCTTTTTAGTGTGCTGTCTAGATTTGCCATGGCTTTCCTCCCCAGGAGCAAGCGTCTTTTAATTTCTTGGCTACAGTCCCCATCTGCACTGATCTTGGACCCAGGAAAATAAAATCTGTCACTACCTCCATTTCTTCCCCATCTATTTGCCAGGAATTGAGAGGGCCGGATGCCACGATCTTGGTTTTCTTAATGTTAAGTTTCAACCCAAGTTTTGCACTCTCCTTCTTCACCTGCAACAAGAGGCTCTTTAGTTCTTCTTCACTTTCTGCCATTAGAGTATTATGTCTAGCTAATTCCCATACACATTCTTTCTCTTCCCCCCCCCCCAGCAATGTCTAATTCTAAAAGTAACACGCAAGTTAAGGGGGAAAATGGCTGCATCTTCATATATTGTCAAAGCAAGAACATCCAATGTTAGCAGCGTTGACAATTTGTCTGGTATGGCATTGTTGGTTAAATATATATATATATATATATATATGTCTCTTGTGTTTTTTTCACAGTGGATACAACTGACCATGTTCGCCTGAAAAAAAAGATAACGGATCACGTCCCGTGCAATCCTTTGGACTTCTCTTGTCCCCGGGACATTTTGTTTTGAAAATGGGGGAGATTGTTACCTGCAAGTGCCTTGCGTTAAAGCTTTTTGCCGCTTCTGTTCCAAGTAGAAGGAAACACACAAACGTACGCACCCGCCCTTCCAACTTGGCCTCATTTCATTTCCTGCGTGGGCTCCTACCAGCTCTGGGGACCTGAACACCGCTTCATTTCAAACGTCTTGTCTCCACACGTGGTGTGATGCTGTGGAGGACTCGCACAGCGCTTTGCCAAAGCCACAAAACTGCCTTGCCTCTCGGTCAACATGGGGCTCCTAGCAGCGTTCCCCAGGTGAACAAAATGTGGGGGGGTTACTCTTGGATGATCCCAAGGTGGAGTTACAGGTAGTCCTCAACTTACAACGATTCATTTAGTGACCATTGAAAGTTATAGGCCCTGAAAAAAGTGACTTAGGACCGTTTTTTTCATCTTTATGACTGTTGCAGAATCCCGCACGTTCCCGTGGCTTACATTCGGAGGCTTGGCAACTGACTCAGATTTATGACAGTTGCAGTTTCCCGGGATCACGTGATCCCCTTTTGCGAGCTTCTGATAAAGGGGAAGCCAGATTCATCATTTAACAACCAGGTTACTTGATCACTTAACAACCGGGTTACTTGATTTAACAACAGCAGTGACTCGGTTAACAAATGCGGCCAGAAGAGTCGTAAAATGGGGTAAAACCTACCGGATCATTTTCTCACTTAGCAACATAAATTTTGGGCTGAACTGGGGTCGAGGACTATCTGTACCTGGAAAAAAACTCCCTTTTGGGAACCGCAAAATGGTAGACAAAAATTTACATTTAATCTTGCTGCAGATGTTAAGCGAGGACGAATCGGGCATCTCTGCCAGTTTATAGTTGAGCATTCCTTTCCGATTTTTTTTAAAAAAATACAGGTATTCCTCGACTTACAACCGTTCATTTCATAGTCACCATTCGAAGTTACAACAGCACCAAAAAAAAAATAACTTACGACTTGTCCTTGCACTTACAACCCCATGGTTACGTGATAAAAATTCAGGCACTTGGCAAATGGCGTGTACTTAGGACAGTTGTACTGCCCGTGTGTGTGTGTGTGTGTGTGTGTGTGTGTGTGTGTGTGTGTGACATGATCGTCCTTTGCAACCTTCCCAGCCGGCTTCCGACAAAGTCAATAGGGCAATCCAGATTCACTTAACGACCACCTGGTTCGCTTAACAGCTTGAAGTGGTTCACATAACAAGCGTGGCCAAACCAGGTTGCAAAATTGGGCTCAACTCACTTAACAACCGCCTTGCGTAGGGGGTGGGAACTCTGCCCCCCCAATTGTCGTAAGTCGAGGACTATCTTTATTCACAGCTAAGAGAGTGCCACGATTGCTGGTGAGCTCAAGTTACCAACGAAAATGACCTACTTTGCATTATATCTGCCCTTCAAACTTTTTTTACGGGCCACCCCTGTTTGCAAGGGGTGCTAAAAATCAGGAATTATCTTCATCCTTTTGTCCCCAGCGGAGCAAGCAATATTTCATTGTTTTTGTTATGCATGTGTGTGTTTATGTGTATATATATATATGTGTGTGTGTGTGTTTATGTGTATATATATATGTGTGTATATATATATATATATATACCTACACATATATATATGTAATTTCCTGGACGCTTCTGGAAGCACTCCAGTGCCTAATCAACCTCCCCTTGAGGCTTTTGTAGGAGATTTTTCACCCTGCAAAGGTCAGTTTGGGAAATCCGGTGCCTAAAGACTGCAGCTGTTACACTCTTCGCCTGTCTAATGCGCTTGCTGCCAAATATTTTTGATAAAGAGTTTGCGTCGTAACCCCTAATCTGGGGTTGCTAGTTGTACCCATGATCAGAGAACCTGAATAAGCCTCGGAATCACTTCTTGGACACGGTGGAGAGATCCCATGTGCAGGACTTGATTTTAACTTCTCTTAAACCAGGGGTCTTCAAACCTGGCCCTTTTAATGACTTATGGACCTCAACTCCCGGAATTCCTCAGCCAGACACGTGCCTGGCTGAGGAATTCTGGGAGCTGAAGTCCGCAAGTCATAAAAGGGCCAAGTTTGAAGACCCCCCGTCTTAAACGTTCTCTGGTGCTACCATTTATGTCCTTACGTGTGTTTTTGTATCGTAGAAATGGATTTTGTTTCCATGCCAAAATAAACTGTGGTAATGCTTAACACCACTAAACCTGCTTTGTCTGGTTGTGATTATTGCTGTACTTTTCCACCAAAATTGGGTGTTTCATCTCAGAAAAGGCAGGGGGGGGGTTTTGTGGAATTCGGATTGCAAGTCTGGAAGTCTCAGGAGTTGACGTTATATCAGGGGCTGAGGAATTCTGGGAGTTGAAGTCCACAAGTCTTAAAGGTGGCCAAGTTTGAAGACCCCTGCTTTATATCATTGGCAATTTTGCCATTTATTTGCCTTCGCCATGGGAGTCCTGATCCCCTCTATAATTTTCATTTAATTAGTGGTTTCTATTGCAATCAGCGCCACTCCATCAAATATTTTCCCACGGTCCCGATACCTGCTGCTTATTTCATTCTCCACGATCTCTGCAGCGAGAGGGTGAAAAAGAGCAGAAGCTGGGCACCAATTCTAGCCAAAAAAAAAGGCAGTTGGATGCAGTTATCAAAGATGGTTAAAAAAAAAATCAGAACTTAAGGCCAAACATTGGAATCAGCCTGGCTACTGACCTGTTTAAATCCTAGCTGATTTTTTTTTAAATTACCTATTTATTTATTTATTTATTTATTTATTTGTTTGTTTTTATAAACCGCCCTTCTCCCGAGGGACTCGGGGCAGTGTACAGAGTAAGATAGGCAACAAAACGAAACAGTATTGAAAAACTATTGCTTTTCTTTCCTGCAATTTTTGTTAATTGGAGGCTTGAGCTCCAAAGGTCGGCCTGGGTGTTTCAAATGTGGGCAGAAGCAAATGAATGAATTGAATGAGAGGCAATTTGGTGTAGTGGTTAAAGCACTGGGCTAGAAAGCGGGAGACCATGAGTTCAAGTCTCAGCCATGAAAGTCAGCTGGGTGGCTTTGGGCCAATCACCAGGAGACGGTGAGTTCTAGTCCCGCCTTAGGCACGAAAGACAGCTGGGTGGCTTTGGGCCAATCACTAGGAGACGGTGAGTTCTAGTCCCGCCTTAGGCATGAAAACCAGCTGATTCCTTTGGGTCAGTCCCTTTCTCTCAACCCAACCCACCTCAGAGGGTTGTTGTTAACGGGGAAAATAGGTGGAGAAAGATGGGTTGGATATCTTTGCCTCCTTGTTGTAAAATAAATAAATAAAATTTATTGGGTGGGGAATTGTTGCAAGGGGGCGGGGTGTTTATACCAGACCATCACGGATTTTGCTGCCTCGTATGTCTATGCCAAACTGTCTGTGCCAGAAAACACAGCGGCTGTGGCATTATCTCGCACCATAGGCTGTGCATCTCCCAGCTGCTTCTCCATCCGTCTTCTCCTGTGGCACTTCCTTGCCATTTTTGGAAGTATTTTGGAGGGTGCCTCGAGGACGACTCTGTTCAAAAGCAGGAGGGCACCTTCCACTCACCGTTGAGAAGGTTTCTCCAACTCAACCGAGGCAGCCAAGCTAGAGGCCGGCAGGATCTTCCTCCGAGCAGCAGACTTCAGAAACGGGGGCGGGGGGAGTCTTGTGTTGGGTGACATCATGGCGAAGAAGACCCCGTGGCTTGGCACAGTCCTTCTCGTGATCTTCTGCGCCCCTGGGATCTTGACTGAGAAGAGTAAGCTGTGGGTGAAAAGTGGGGGGCGGTGTGTGTGTGTGTGTGTGTGTGTGTGTGTGTCTTGGGACGCCTTCGTTACCTGGTAGAATCGTCACCTTCTCCGAATCCACCTTCGCTTGACCGTGGATTCGTGCAAGGTGTGTGTCAACGCTGCTAACGTCGAACGTTCTTGCTTGACAAGAGATGAAGCAGCAGCTATTTCATAGGTTAAACTTGTATATTGCTTTAAGAAATAGTATAAAGCAGGGGTAGGCAACCTCGGCTCTTTTATGACTCATGGACTTCAATTCCCAGAATTCCTGAGCCAGCCATGCTGGGTCAGGAATTCTGGGAGTTGAAGTCCATGAGTCATAAATGAGCCGAGGTTGCCTACCCTTGGTATAAAGGCTGGGAGGAGGAGGATTGCACCTCAAGGCCATGAAATTAAAGAAGGTTAAGAACTTGGCGGAAGGGAAACCGATTCTTTAAATTCATCGGAGAATGTGATTAGTGACAAAATTAGAAAGGTGGAGAATTGTGGTTTAATACATTGTGCAAGGGGAGGGCGGAGATTTCAGATTCCAGCTTCCTTTGAGCAAGCGTTTGCAAGTGTATTAGGCTGAATAAAGGACTTTTAAGGTAAACAATGCCTTGGAGTCACTTGAAAAGTCCATACGTGGGAAACGTGACAGTGTGTTTGAGTAGCTCTCTGGGCAGGAAGCCCCCACCCCCTTTGATGGTCTTCTCTCCTTCTGTCATCAGTTTTGGAAGGAAAAGCCTTCGTGTTCCCCAAGACTTCCACTGATTCCTACGTTCTCCTGAAGCCCGATGTTCAGCAAGGGCTGAGACAGTTTACCCTCTCGCTCGAATTTTTCACCGATCTGACCCGGAGCTACGTCCTCTTCTCGGCCGCTTCCCGGGATCATGACAACGAGATTCTCCTGATGCGACACCTGGACGAATACCACACTTGTGTGGGAGGGGAGTGTACCATTTTCACAGTGCCCAGGCTCACAGCCAGGTCTACCTTCCGCTGGGAATCGGTGTGTACCACATGGGATTCAACTACTGGGATAGTCCAGCTCTGGCTGGACGGGCAACGCTTGCCGAGGAGAGGGGTGGCCAAGGGCTACGAGGTCAAGACGGATCTGGTGGTGATGCTGGGGCAGGAACAAGATTCCTACGGCGGCAACTTTGATGGGAGTCAGTCCTTCGTGGGAGAAATCGCCAAGGTCTACCTTTGGGATAACGTCCTGCCTGCCGAACAGATATGCAACATCCAGCAAGATACCACACCGGCCCCTTTAATGGCCTGGACCTCGCTGAAGTTTGAAATCCGAGGCTACGTGTTGACGGAGCCTTTGTGAAGCCTTCGGTCAAAGAGGAGGAGGAACCTTCTTCAGAAGTTCTTGAGATGTTTGGACTTCAAGCCCCAGAATTCCCTCCAAGCATGAAGAGAATTCTGGGCGTTGGAGTCCACACATCTTCCAGTGCCTTGCTTTCAACTTCTTAACCAGGGGGGGGGGCTTCAAACATGTGCCTGGCTGAGGAATTCTGGGAGGGGAAGTCCACAAGTCATCAAAGGGCCAGGTTTGAAGACCCCTGCTCTTAACCAACCAAGCAGCTTTGCAAGATCCAAAAGAACAGCTGTGGTTCTTAGAACCAGACAGAAGACCTCAATGGCCATTTTTTAAGGCTAGGTGTGGCCATTGATGGGCAATAGATGTTATAGTTTCTTGCCTGGTGTGATAGACCTAGCAATGGTTCTTAAAACCAAGACGTAAATCTCTAGCTCCCTTTTTAATGCAAATGTATTGTTAAAGTACCTTTTAGATTTTTCCCCTTCAGTAATTTTAATAATATAATAATAATAATAATTTTATTTGTATACCGCCCTTCTCCCGAAGGACTCAGGGCGGTGAACAGGGCAACCATATAAAAGTACAAGGATACAAAAATTTTAAAAAAATTAAACAAGATGCCCAGGTTACAACAGTAGATTAAAATACATTTAAAACGACAATAAAACCCAAACCCATCCCCCATCAGGCCAGGCCGGCTTGTTCGAACAAATAAGTCTTCAGATCGCGTCGGAAGGAGCGAAGGTCGGGCGCCATTTTAGCCCTGGATTTGGTTCTTAGAGCTTCAGCTTGCTGCACAAGGACAATTGTTTGCGGTAACATTTTCGCGCCCATAGGAGCGCGAAAATGTTTGTAACTAAGCTATCCTGGACATTCATTCTTGGCCCCATGCCAGGACGCCCCTCCTGCACTGGTCAACTATCCTTCACCCCTGCCATGTGGTCACGTTCGATTCGCCCAGGGACGCTTACTTTTCCCCAATTCCTGGTGCAGGAGAATTAAATGCCAGTCAACCCCTGGGTTGTGGGATGGTCTTCTGCCTTCTCAGTGGATGGCAGTGGCCTCCGGCACCGGGGGAGACTGGAGACAGAGAGACAGACATTTTGTTGAGCTTGGGTATGTGGGGTGCATTTATAGTAAGTTTTCAATTGCAGTATAGGAATTATTTTTCCATGGAGATTTGTAATCATCGTGACTTTTCACACTTCAGCTCATAGGAACCTGTCTGAATTCCCTCCCTCCCTCTGTGTCTGTGTGTGTGTTTTAAATCCCATTGTGTTTTATTGGTAGCATTGTTATCCAGGTGAACATTGGTTGAAAGTACAGACAATCACGCTTTTAGCAATTTCTTCTCCCCCCCTCCCAATTCTGTGCCAAATGGATCAGTCTCAATTTTTCCTGTTTATTGCGGAAATCTGCAAAAAATAAATGATATATTTTTTTCTGCCTTTGCTGTTGGGTGGATGGCCATTCAGACATATTTTATGTAACCTCCTTGTCATTGTGGATTCTGAACCTAAGTAAGTAACTAAAAAAACCCCCAAAACCTGGAAAATGTACAATCTGTCCTATGAGATCTTCTCTAATAAAAAATGGTAGTGTTGTGTTCATGGTTTATATTCTATGTTTTATTTTGCTGGCATTGATGGTTTGAAAATTAATACGTTATTGGAAATATTCTCATGATGCCACAAAATGGGCCACTGGAGGAAGAATGAGATGAGTTTCTATCATTTCAATGCAGCTTATAACCCTCCCTCTGCTTATATTTTAAATTTTTGCAATTTTGTGGCTGATGCTTTATCAGAGGTGTAGCTAAATTCCACAGGATGTTTGCGCAGAATTCGATAGCTGATGCTCACATTACTAGGGTTTTGCCAACTGCCCTTCATAAGCATGCTGGATTCCTTTCTCTTATCCCTTTTATTAAATTTAGACTCCAGTTTTGGGCAGCATACAGTTTAAAAAGTACTTTTTAAAAAAGTGTGCAAAAACCCCCCCAGTAAAACACATCACTTTAAAAAAGAAATCCTGTAGGCTTAATAACTTTGCTACCAGACTTGCGTGAGAAAGTTACATCTCATTCACAACCAGCCTAGAAAAAAAAACCCAGTTGCGTATCAACCTTAATAATAATAACAAAGTTGGAAGGGACCTTGGAGGTCATCTAGTCCAACCCCCTGCTCAGGCAGGAAACCTTATACCATTTCAGGCAAATGGCTGTCCAGTCTCTTCTTAAAAACCTCCAGTGTTGGAGCATTCACCGCTTCTGGAGGCAGGTGGTTCCACTGGTGAATTGTTCTCACTGTCAGGAAGTTTCTCCTTAGTTCTAGGTTGCTTCTCTCCTTGATCGTTTCCATCCGTTGCTTCTTGTCCTGCTTTCAGGGGCTTTGGAGAATAGCTTGACTGCCTCTTCTTTGGGGCAGCCCCTGAGATATTGGAAGGCTGCTATCATGTCACCCCTCACCCTTCTCTTCATTAAACTACACATACCCAATTCCAGCAACCGTTCCAACAACCTTGCAAGGTAAGACCAGAGAAGAAACACCACCGTATGTAAATTTGGCTTTATTGTGCTGCTCCATGAGAAGAATCTTGCAAATCTGGAAAGCATAGCTAGGTCTCACCACCCTTTTTCTTAACTGCCGAAGAGAAGCGTCCCCTTCTGAGTCTCTTGCCCCCCCCCCCACCCCTCGTGCTATGGACTCAGTTGCCTTATTTGAGTGCATTAAATTGTGATGGCCACTTTGAATTATACATCAAAATTATAGGGAACTATAATAATTTCCTAGAGATTTTCCTTTCTATGGGCAGGTGCTTTGCAAAAAACGTTTTTTGCGGTTTTAATTCTTGGAAAGATAACTTTCAGTGGCACTTTTTTTCTCTTTCTCTCTTATTAACAATTCTGTCTGACGAAGAGCTCAGCGTAACACCGAAGTCTTGCAAATATTTTAAAAGACCCAGTAGAAAATTCCGGCCGCTCTAGGAACGAAAGCTCTCTCTCTCTCTCCCTGAGTCTCCCATTCGGCACGGACTTGGCCGTTCTAGGAACACGACCTCTTTCCCTCCCCCAGGCTTCCTTTCAGGCTCGGCCGCCACGCCCACTCCGAAGCCCCCTTTTTTCTGATTGGTCGTAGAAAGCGGGGCGGCGCCGTAAATAGTCGAATGGAGGCGCGCGTTTTTTGTCTCCGCCCCTTTTTTCTTTCGGGAGTTTTTCCTAGAGTGGCGCCAAAAGGAGGCGAAGATGGGGCTGGGGATGATGGATGCGGTAGTGGCCGATCTTAAGGTCTTCGGGCTGGATTTCGCGGAAGGGGAAGACCGGGACGCCATTGCCGAGAAATGTAAGGCTAAGGCAAAGGGGGGGAAAAGGAGATAAAGGGCAGTGGGTAAAACCGGGCGCTAGTCCTCATGAAAAGTTGGGGATGGGGCGTGGTTTAAGCCTAGAAATTTATCTCTTTTTATGGTAGCCTTCCATCACTTCTAATAAGCAACAGAGAGGGTGGGAACAGGGAGTCAATCGCCGAGAACCCAATTCCTGCCGTTAGTCCAAGGTAGACTGCCACTGAATGCGGAGGTTCAGGAGCCAGGTTTTGGGTGAGAGTCGGGTCTGCCTTGATCGCTAAAGTTTCGCTTTGTTCAATTCAAGGTTTGTTTTGAAGTGGGGCACACCAAAGCGCTCCCACTCTCTTTGTGGGAACCCCAAACCCTATATTGAGTTAGTCCCAACACACTAAACTCTGGATTAACTCCCCCTTACTGAGTTTTCCACAAAAGATGGCATAGCAACTGGCAAGGATGTTGAGATGAACCTGGTTAACCAATGTCTGGGATTATGGTATTTATTAGTGATTTATTAGGCTTGCATACAATGCTGGTCTCCAAGGATTGGGGCCAATTAATAATACAAAGATAGAACATTGAAATTAAAACAGCTACAGGAAACCGTGAACCCGAACGGAGAAAAAAACCCAAACTCCAGATACTTACCATCCCATTATTATCCCATTTTATGGATTTGTTGCCGTATTTAATTAAGACACTTTATTAAGAAATTCAGGCAGGATTAGAACTTGGCTCTTCGAATCCAGCATCTTGAATCCCTACTGCATGCACAATTTCTCTGTGTCCCTCCCTCCCTCTTTCTCTCTTTCTCTCCTGGAATTGTTCTGGCCAGGTATATAAAAAAAGACAAAGGATAAAATGGAAGAGGATCATCCAGGAAAAAAATTGACAGGCAGGAAAACCAATTCGAATTCTGCCATAACACTCACACTGCTTTTGGTGGCGATGGGATTTGGGCAGGAGTGGCACACACACAGATACACACACACACACACACACACGTCTCATGCCCGCTGGCCAAAAAAAACAACAACGACAGTTTGCTTGTTGTTTACTTTCTTACAGTGGAAGAAATCTGCGTGACAGGATGGGTATCGGAGTCGGATTTAGGAAACGAGCTGATCGCTTTTGCCATGCGCAAGGAAGTCCTCCTCCTGACTCTGGAGAACTTGCTGGCCTTCGAACACGAGGTATAGAAGGAAGCGGTGATGGGCTTGACCTCATTCCCAGCAATGACAGCTGGTCCTCGACTTATGACCATAATTGAGCCCCAAATTTATCTGCTTAACTGAGACGTTTGTAAAGCCAGTCATTTCTAAAGTGAGTTTTACCCCGTATTTGCGACCTTTCTTGCCACAGTTGTTAAGGGGAATCGCTGCAGCTGTTAGTCACACGGTCGCTAAGTGAAACTGGCTTCCCCCATTGACTTTGCTTGTCAGAAGGTCGCAAAAGGGGATCACCTGAGCCCGGGACGCTGCGACCGTCATAAATGTGAGCCAATTGCAAAGTATTTTTTTGTGTGTGTGTGTGTTTCTTTTCTCTTTTTAGATGCTGAGCAAGAAGGCCACAAAGCCCGCCAGGAGAAAAGAAGAACGCTGGTCCAGCGTGGGGGACGTCAACTCCGTCCAAGAGTCGTATCCTCTCAAAAGATGGGAGGAATGGGGCAGTGCTCCCTAGTGGTCAGACAATAAGGGAGTCTTCGACGTCAAGCTACAGTGAAGCCCATAATTTCTCTTGCTAAGTGAGCTTCGCCCCGTTTTACGACCTTGCCACGGTTGTTAAGTGAATCTGGCTTCCCCCGTTGACTTTGCTTGTCAGAAGCTCACAAAAGGGGATCATGTGACCCCGGGATGCCCCGACCGTCATAAATATGAAACGGTGGCCAAGCATCCGAATTTCGATCATCTGACCCTGGGGATGCTGCAACGGTCGTAAACGTGAAAAATGGTCACTTTTTTCAGTGCTGTCGTAAACAGTCACTAAATGAATGGATGTAAGTCAAGGACTACCTGTACGTGGGGAATCAGTGTCAAATGACTTAGAACATAGAATAACGGTTGGAAGGGACCTTGGAGGTCATCTAGTCCAGGGGTCTTCAAACGTGGCCCTTTTATGACTTCCGGACTTCAACTCCCAGAATTCCTCTGCCAGGCTGAGGGATTCTGGGAGTTGAAGTCCACAAGTCATAAAAGGGCCACGTTTGAAGACCCCTGCTCTAGTCCAACGCCTTGCTGGTTTAGTTTTGATCGAATGGAAGCGTCAGTTTTTTTTCTATCCACCCTGGCTTGATTGAGGCAGAGCTTGTAATTTGGTGGGATTTTACAGAGAAGCTTATATTTTGCGGTTGAGTCTTAACTCTTTGCAGTCTGGAGGTTGACGAGGAAGAAGAGGACTTGCTGGAGGCCTACACCTCGCCCTCAAAAGTGAGTGTGTGGGGGGGTGCGTTTGTGTGTTGGGGGGGGTGTATCTCCTTCAGGGTGACTAGTAGGAGGAGACCCCTGAGGGGGCAAGTGGCCAAGAACGACACACACTCTGCTTTTGTGGCTCCGCAAAGGAGGTCTTGGGATAGACTGCTTCTCAAAATGGAGGTTCAATCTTTTTCTGATAAGCGCAGCAAAGCGAAGCCCTTTGGGAAAAGGCCTGGATCTGACACAGCTTCTCCTAGCAGCGTCTCCCTTTTGCAGCCAGTTCCAGCAAACTAAGATTCAGCGACATTTAACTGGTGGGAAGAAAGTGGGGTAGATTCATCAGGGTTGCTGCAAGGCCAGGATTCCTGTTTTTTTTTTCCTGCTGTTCGTTATTTATATTTAGAATTTCTTAGGAATTGATATGTGGGCCTCCTTCCCTCCCTCCCTCCCTCCCGTTTCCATCTTCCTTCCTTTTCCTTTCTCTCTCTCTCCTTTTCTCCAGCTTCCTTTCGTGTCCTTGTGTACTGTTTAGCTGGTGAGCAAGGAAGGGAAAAAAGTGAGAAAGGGAGGGAAGGAAGGAAGGAAAAGAGAAAGAGGAAAAGATAAGGAAAGAAGGAAGGAAGAGAAAGAGATGAAGGAAGGAAGGAAGGAAAAGAAAGAGGAAGGAAGGAAAAGAGAAAGAGAAGGAAAAGAAAGGGAAGGAAGGAAAAGATAAGGAAAGAAGGAAGGAAGGAAGAGAGATGAAGGAAGGAAGGAAGGAAAAGAAAGAAGGAAGGAAAAGAAGGAAGGAAGGAAAAGAAAGAAGGAAAAGAAGGAAGGAAGAGATGAAGGAAGGAAGGAAAAGAAAGAAGGAAAAGAAGGAAGGAAGAGATGAAGGAAGGAAGGAAAAGAAGGAAGGAAGGAAGAGATGAAGGAAGGAAGGAAAAGAAAGAGGAAGGAAAAGAGATAAGGAAAGAAGGAAGGAAGAAGAGAGATGAAGGAAGGAAGGAAAAGAAAGAGATGAAGGAAGGAAGGAAGGAAAAGAAAGGAAGGAAGGAAAAGAAAGAAGGAAAAGATAAGGAAAGAAGGAAGGAAGAGAGATGAAGGAAGGAAGGAAAAGAAAGAAGGAAAAGAAGGAAAGAAGGAAGGAAGGGAGATGAAGGAAGGAAGGAAGGAAAAGAAAGATAAGGAAGCAAGGAAAAGAAAGAGAAGGAAGGAAGGAAAAGAAGGAAGGAAGGAAGAGAGAGATGAAGGAAGGAAGGAAAAGAAAGAGAAGGAAGGAAGGAAAAGAAGGAAGGAAGGAAGGGAGAGATGAAGGAAGGAAAAGAAAGAGAAGGAAGGAAGGAAAAGAAGGAAGGAAGGAAGAGAGAGATGAAGGAAGGAAGGAAAAGAAAGAGAAGGAAGGAAGGAAAAGAAGGAAGGAAGGAAGGGAGAGATGAAGGAAGGAAGGAAAAGAAAGATGAAGGAAAAGAGAGATAAGGAAAGAAGGAAGGAAGAAGAGAGATGAAGGAAGGAAGGAAGGAAAAGACAGAGAAAGAGATAAGGAAGGAAGGGGAGAAGGAACAATATAAAAGGAAGGAAAAGAAGGAAAAAAAACAATTCCTCCCATCTTACAGTCTGCTCAGAAACG